>NC_057861.1:38945000-39245000 GCF_019393635.1 Dromiciops gliroides | reverse complement strand
TAGCAACAGTGTAAGATGATCTACTGGGAAGGATGTGGTTATTTTTAGCAAGGCAATGATCCAATATAACTCTGAAGGACTTATGAAAATTGTAATCCATCTACAGAGAAAGAACTGATGGTATCTGAAAACAGATTGAAGCATAAATTTTTTTGGACAGTTCCTTAATCTATATGTTTTTTTGTTTTTGTTTTTGTTTTTTGGTGAGGCTATTGGGGTTAAGTGACTTGTCCAGGGTCACCAGCTAGTAAGTGTCAGAGGCCAGATTTGAACTCAGGTCCTCCTGAATCCAGGCCCAGTGCTCTATCCACTGCACCACCTAGCTGCCCCTAACAGTTCCTTAATCTGAAGTTTCATTTTTATCTGTTTTCTCTCACAACCTAGCTAACGGGGAGATGTTTTCCATGACTACTTATGTATAACTTATATTGAATTCCTTGAGTTCTTGGGGGTGGGGGGTGGGAAAGGTGGGAGAAAGAGAAGTTGGAACACAAAGTTTTAAAAAATTAATGTCAAAATTTGTTTTGACATGTAATTAGGAAAATAAAATTCTAAACAGAAAAAAAAATACAGGAGGCCAAAGCAAAAGGTCTAATAGTCCCATTTGGGGGCATCATATTTTGCATGATAAAGGTCTTCTGCATATGAAAAGGTTTCCTGTTCAATAATGGGAAGTATTTCTAATGGGTCAGGATATCTCTGGTGGATATGATGACAAACCCAACATCCATGAGATAGTACAAAGTGTGTTCTTTTTCCCCATGGAGATTGCTAATAGCATCAAGTCCTTTCCAATCTTCTTATGAGGAATGGACAGGAGAGGAGAGGGCTATGAATGTGCTGAGGGATAACAAACAAAGCAAAGACATTATGAAACAGTATGAGGAGTAAGCTTCACATGGGAGAGATAATTAAATATGTATATGTATGGGTGTATATATGTATGTATGTACACAAACACACACACACACACACACACACATATATATATATATATAATATCCTTTTCTCTGATCTTGATTGCACTTGAGTGGTCATCAGAACCTGGGATAGTCTTTCCCAAGTGGGCTAAGTTTCATTAGTCTGTTGGAAGTTCTTAATGTAGACCTGGTCTCCTAGGTATAAATTGTGGAGTGAAAAGTCCAAAGGTCCAGCCTGTACAGCTGCTCTCACATTATAGAGGTCTTGCAGCTTGTTTTGTAGTTTCTGCTGTTGAAAATTTAATACAGTTTTCATGCCCATATTCCTACAAGATAATAAACAGGTCATAGACATCAATAATATCTCCTACCATTTGCTCACCCAGATTGGAGAAGGCTATTTCTGCCTCTTTTACCAGAATTAGGTACCTCATAGAAACCAGATCAGAGAATGAAGAGGAAAACATAATATCAATTTAATATTTTGTCCCAAGAAGAAATATATAACACATGATCATGGAGACACTCCCCTCCTAAGAGAGAAGCTCAGACACTCCCCATTTCTGAGGATATATATATATATATATATATATATATATATATATATATATATATATATATATATATATATATATTTGTCCACTGCTTACAGGGCATTGTCAATTTCAATAACATGATACAGAAATTGAACCAGAAGCAAAAAGCAGTTTAACAATTTCAGTTATAACAAGTATGGAGGAAATACAGAAGCATCATGATAAGATTTCAGTATTCCAAAAAAAGGGTTTGGCAAGGATGAAAATGCCCAGATGTTATCATAAGAGTTGGGGACTTACTATCCTGAGGGAAAAGAAGTCACTAGGTAGGGTCTTTTATGTGCTAGCTATCTGAATTCAGTTTGGAGTTCAGTTGAAGGACATTTTGCTTCTATTTTAAAAAAATTAATAAAGTATTTTATTTTTTTTCCCGTTACATGTAAAGATAGTTCTCAACTTTTGTTTATACAAGCTTTCCAATTTGAGATTTTTCTCCCTCCCTCCCCTCCCTCCCCCCTCCCCTAGACAGCAGGTAATCTGATATAGGTTTTTATATATATATACATAATAACATTAATCATATTTCTTCATTAGTCATGTTATAAGAGAAAAATCAGAGCAATGATGAAAAACCCCAAACTAGAAAAAACAACAGCAGCAAAACCAAAAGAAATAGTATGGTTCATTCAGTGTCTATACTCCACAGTTTTTTTTTTTCCCCCTGGATTTGGAGATCCTCTTCTATCATGAGTTCCCTGGAACTCTTCTGTACCATTGCATTGGTGAGAAGAATATACTCCATCACAGTAGATCAACACTCAATGTTGATGATACTGTGTACAATGTTCTTCTGGTTCTGCTCATCTCACTCATCATCAGTCCAGGAAAGACCCTCTAGGTTTCTCTGAACTCCTCCTGCTCATTGTTTCTTACAGCACAATAGTATTCCATTGTATTCATATACCACAACTTGTCTGGCCATTCCCCAATTGATGGACATCCCCTCAACTTCCAATTCCTTGCCCCCATGTAAAGAACAGCTATAAATATTTTTGTACATGTGGGTCCCTTTCCCCTTTCCATGATTTCTTTGGGAAAAAGACCCAAAAGTGGAATTGCTGGGTCAAAGGGTATGCACAGCTTTATCGCCCTTTGGGCATAATTCCAAATTGCTCTCCAGAATGGTTGGATCAGTTCACAGCTCCACCAACAATGCATTAGTGTTCCAATTTTTCCACAGCTTCTCCAACATTTATTATTTTCCTTTTTTGTCATTTTAGCCAATCTGATAGGTGTCAGGTGGTACCTCAGAGTTGTTTTAATTTGCATCTCTCTAATCATTAGAGATTTAGAGCATTTTTTCACATGAGAATAGATAGCTTTGGTTTCTTCATCAGAAAACTGCCTGTTCATATCCTTTGACCATTTCTCAATTGGGGAATGACTTGGATTCTTATAAATTTGATTTAGTTCCCTATATATTTTAGAGATGAGGCCATATCAGAAGTACTGGCCATAAAAATGGTTTCCCAGCTTTCTGCCTCCCTTCTAATTTTGGATGCATTACTTCTGTTTGTACAAAAATTTTTTAATTTAATGTAATCAAAATTATCCATTTTGCATTTTATAATATACTCTATCTCTTGTTTGGTCATAAACTATTTTCCTTTCCAAAGATCTGATAGGTAGACTATTCCTTTCTCTCCTAATTTACCTATGGTATCACCTCTTATGTCTAAATCTTGTATCCATTTTGACCTTATTTTAGTATAAGGTGTAAGATGTTGGTCTATGCCTAATTTCTGCCATACTATCTTCCAGTTTTCCCAGCAGTTTTTGTCAAATACTGAGTTCCTATCCCAGAATCTGGAGTCTTTGGGTTTATCAAATACTACATTACTAGTGTCATTTACTACTGCGTTTCCTGTGCCTAGCCTATTCCGTTGATCTACCACTCTATTTCTTACCCAGTACCAGATAGTTTTGATGACTGCTGCTTTATAGTAAAGCTCCAGGTTTGGTACTGCTAACCCACCTTCCTGTGAATTTTTTTTCATTATTTCCCTGGATATTCTTGATTTTTTGTTTTTTCCAGATAAATTTTGTTATTATTTTTTCTAGCTCTATAAAATTATTTTTAGGTAGTCTGATTACTGAATAAGTAAATTAATTTCGGCAGTATTGTCATTTTTACAATATTAGCTCTACCTATCTATGAGCAATTGATATCTTTCCAATTATTTAGATCTGATTTGATTTGTGTGAAGAGTGTTTGGTAGTTGTGTTCATAGAGTTCCTGGGTTTGTCCTGGCAAGTAGACTCCCAAGTATTTTATATTATCTACCGTTACTTTAAATGGAATTTCTCTTTCTATCTCTTGCTGCTGGACTTTGTTGGTCATGTACAGAAATGCTGATGATTTATGTGGATTTAGTTTATATCCTGCTCCTTTTCTAAAGTTGTTAATTGTTTCAAGTAATTTTTGACTTGATTCTCTAGGATTCTTTAAGTATACCATCATATCATCTGCAAAGAGTGATAGTTTTGTTTCCTCCTTGCCTATTCTAATTCCTTTAATTCCTTTTTCTTCTCTGATTGCTAAAGCTAACATTTCTAGAACAATATTAAATAATAGGGGTGATAATGGACACCCCTGTTTCACCCCTGATCTTATTGGGAAGGCTTCTAATTTATCTCCATTGCATATAATACTTGCTGATGGTTTTAGGTAGATACTGTTTATTATTTTAAGGAAAGCTCCACCTATTCATAAACTCTCTAGTGTTTTTATTAGGAATGGGTGCTGTATTTTGTCAAAAGCTTTCTCTGCATCTATTGAGATAATCATATGATTTTGGTTGGTTTTCTTATTGATGTGGTTGATTATGTTAATAGTTTCCTAATGTTGAACCAGCCCTGCATTCCTGGTATAAATCCCACCTGGTCATAGTGTATTATCCTGGTGATCACTTGCTGTAATCTTCTTGCTAATATCTTATTTAAGATTTTAGCATCAATATTCATTAGGGAAAATGGTCTATCATTTTCTTTCTCTGTTTTTGCTTTGCCTGGTTTTGGTATCACCACCATATTTGTGTCATAAAATGAATTTCGTAGAACTCCTTCACCTATTTTTCCAAATAATTTGTATAATATTGGAATTAATTGTTCTTTAAACGTTTGGTAAAATTCACCCGTAAACCCATCTGGCCCTGGGGATTTTTTCTTAGGGAGTTCATTAATGGCTTGTTCAATTTCTTTTTCTAATATGGGTTTATTTAAGGATTTTATTTCTTCTTCAGTTAACCTGGGCAGTTTGTATTTTTGTAAATATTCATCCATTTCAATTAGATTGTCAAATTTATTGGCATACAGTTGGGCAAAATAGTTCCTAATTATTGATTTAATTTCCATTTCATTGGTGGTAACATCACCCTTTTCATTTTTGATACTGGTAATTTGGTTTTCTTCTTTCTTTTTTTAAAATCAAATTAACCAATATTTTATCTATTTTATTGTTTTTTTCATAAAACCAGTTCTTCGTTTTATTGATTAATTCTATAATTTTTTTGCTTTCAATCTTATTAATTTCTCCTTTAATTTTTAGGATCTCTAGTTTAGTATCTAATTGGGGATTTCTAATTTGTTCTTTTTCTAGCTTTTTAAGTTGCATGCCCAATTCATTAATCTCCTCTTTCTCTTTTTTATTCATGTAAGCATTTAGAGCTATAAATTTCCCCTAAGTACTGCTTTGGCTGCATCCCATAGATTTTGGTATGTTGTCTCATTATTGTCATTGTTTTGGATGTAGTTATTGATTGTTTCTATGATTTGTTGTTTGGCCCATTCATTCTTTTTTTTTTTTTTTTTTTTTTTTTTTTAGTGAGGCAATTGGGGTTAAGTTACTTGCCCAGGGTCACACAGTTAGTAAGTGTTAAGTGTTTGAGGCTGGATTTGAACTCAGGTACTCCTGACTCCAGGGCTGGTGCTCTATCCACTATGCCACCTAGCTGCCCCCCATTCATTCTTTAGAATGAAATTATTTAGTTTCCAATTGATTTTCATTCTACTTTTCCCTGGCTCTTTCTTACATGTAATTTTTATTGCATCATGATCCAAGAACGATGCATTTACTATTTCTGCCTTTTTCATTTGACTATGATGTTTTTGTGCCCTGATACATGGTCAGTTTTTGAAAATGTGCCATGTACTGCTGAGAAAAAAAGTATATTCCTTTCTATCCCCATTCAATTTTCTCCAGACATCTATCATGTCTAACTTTTCTAGTAATCTATTCACCTCTTACACTTCTTTCTTATTTATTTTTCGGCTAGATTTATCTAATTCTGAGAGGGGGAGATTCAGATCCCTCACTGGTATAGTATTACTGTCTAATTCGTCTTGTAACTCATTTAACTTCTCCTCTAAGAATCTGGATGCTATACCGCTTGGCGCATACATATTTAATATTCATATTACTTCATTATCTATAGTACCTTTTAGCAAGATGTAATTTCCTTCCTTATCTCTTTTAATGAGATCTATTTTTGCCTGCGCTTTGTCTGAGATAAGGATTGCTACCCCTGCTTTTTTTACTTTAGCTGAAGCATAATATATTCTGCTCCAGCCTTTTACCTTTACTCTGTGTGTATCTCTCTTCTTCAAATGTGTTTCTTGTAAACAGCATATTGTAGGATTCTGGTTTTTAATCCACTCTGCAATTCACTTCCATTTTATAGCAGAGTTCATCCCATTCACATTCACAGTTATTATTACTGACTGTCTATTCTCCTCCATTCTATTTACCCCCTTTGTACTTTCCCCCCTTCTTTCACCCTATTCCTCCTCACCCACATTTTACTTCTTACCCCTGACTCCCCCGATCTGCCCTCCCTTTTTATCACCCCCCTCTCTTTTCTTTACCCTTTTCTCCCTTGCTTTTGTCCTCCATTCCATCAGTCCCCCCTTTCCCTTCCCCTTTTGCTTCCCTAAAGAATGAGCTAAGTTTCTTTATCCCAATGAATGTATATGTTATTCCCTCTTTGAATCAAATCTAATGAAAGTAGGGTTGAAACAATGTTCACCCCTCCTTTCTTTCCCTCTATTGTAATAGGTTTTTTTCACCTCTTCATATGGTATAATTCACCCCATTCCACCTCCCCTTTCCTCTCTTCCCTATAGACTCCCTTTTTAACCCCTTAGTTTTCTTTGTATCATCGCATCAAAGACAATTTATATTTATATCCTCTGTGTAAAGTCCTTCTCTCTGCCCAAATACATTTACAATTCTTAAGAGTTATTTGTATTATCTTCCCATGTAGGGATATAAACCATTTAACCTAATTGAATAACCTTTTTTCCCCCCTCTGTTTACCTTTTTAAACTTCTCTTGAGTCTTGTATGTTGAGATCGAATTTTCTCTTCAGTTCTGGTCTTTTCACCAGGGAAGATTGAAAGTCCCCAATGTCATTAATTGTCCATCTTTTCCCCTGAAAGAGAATGCACATTTTTGCTGGGTAATAGATTCTTGGCTGCAATCCAAGCTCCTTTGCCTTCCAGCATATCATATTCCAAGCCTTGCAGTTCTTTAATGTTGAAGCTGCCAGGTCCTGAGCAATCCTGACTGTGGCTCCATGATATTTAAATTGCTTCTTTCTGGCTGTTTGGAGTATTTTCTCCTTCATGTGATAATTCTGGAATTTGGCTACAATATTCCTTGGAGTTTTCCTTTGGGGGTCTCTTTCAGGAGTTGATTGGTAGATTCTTTCAATGATGATTTTATCCTCTGATTCTATGATATCAGGACAGTTCTCCTTAATAATTTCCTGGAATATGGTTTCTAGATTCTTTTTCTGATCATGACTTTCAGGCAATCCAGTGATTCTCAAATTGTCTCTCCTGGATCTGTTTTCCAGATCAGTTGTCTTTCCAATGAGGTATTTAACATTTTCTTCTATTTTTTCATTCTTTTGATTCTGCTTGACTGATGCCTGGTGTCTCATGTATTCCTTATTTTCCAACTGTTCCATTTTAATTTTTAAGGCATTGTTTTCTTCAATGAGAATATGCACCTTTTTTTCTATTTGGCCAAATGAATTTTTTAAAGCATTGTTTTCTTCAGTGAGATTATGCACCTTTTTTTCTATTTGGCCAAATGAATTTTTTAAGGCATTGTTTTCTTCAGTGAGATTATGCACCTTTTTTTCCATTTGGCCAAATTAATTTTTTTTTTTAACCGGGACCTTTTTTTTTTTTTTAAAGAAACAGTGCATTAGACCCTCCTGAGTTGTTGACTCCAACCTTGCCAAAGACAGTAACTTAGAACTTCTGAACGTTTGCTTTCACAGGAAAAAAAAATTAAAATAAAATAAAACAGTGTTCCATTTTGTATTTTTCTTTTCAGTGTCTGAAAGAAGTCACACCTTCCTAGGTCTCCTTGGAATTTTTTCTTTTCTTTTTTTTGCTGGGTAAACTTTAAAAAGTTAGGAGTTCTGTTCTCATCCATGAGAAGCTGCGTGGGTCAGCGTGGGTCTGCGTGTTCTAGAATGAAGCCCCACCAGTGTACCTTCGGTAAAAATGGGATTGGAAAAACCTACTTCCATGTCTAAATCTCGTAGGAGTTTTGGTGGGAAGCCTCTAGTTTCATCTTTTTAGAAGGTGGTGCTCCTTCTGAATCCTGAGAGTTATTTGATGCTTCTGTGGTTATATCATTGTCCCCAGAGGGTTGCATTTCGACTTTCTCTGAACTGTTCATTGAATTTTCCATTGAAGACTGTGAATTCTGTTCATTAGAAGTATCTTCTGATCCGGCTTGCTCCTTCGGCTCTGCATGGACCTCATCGGACTTCACTTCGGGGCCGTCCCCCTGTGCTGCCGAGTTTGGTTCTGGCACTGGGCTGGAGTTGCTGCTGTTCTCCTGCTTAATCGGTGACACATCAGCTATGGAGCTCTGATTGCTGTTGTCATCGTGCATGTCCATCATCCCTGGGGACGAACTGTTCTCCGGGGTGGTCACCTCAGACCCACACTTTTCATCTTTGCCCTTCTTCTTGCTTTTATTTTTCTTCGGCTCTGTAACGGGGACCCACTTATAGATCCGCAGGGATGTGTCACCTACGGTCACCCATTTCTTCTCCCATTTGCGCACTTTCTCGATGGCCGCCATGACCCTCTTGATATCATCTTTGGCCCGGCTCCTGGTCTCGGCTCGAACCGACCGGCCCGACATGGTGCTGGCTAGGCGAGCAAGGCTGCTGGAGCGCGCCCTGGCCCTTCTCGCTTTCCCCTCCTCAGCCGCGCACTCACTCGCACGCACATACACACACACACATGCATGCATCCACACACTCACTCACACACTCGCACACATACACACACTCCTGCACACACACACACACACTCGCACACACACATACATACACACACAAAGCCTGCTGCCGCTGCTCGCTCCGGGCCCAGTGCCCAGATAAATTTTTTAAGGAATTGTTTTCTGCAGTCAATCTTTGTGCTTCCTTTTCCAAGCTGCTGATTCTTTTTTCATAGTTTTCTTGTTTTGCTTTCATTTCTCTCCCCATTTTTTCTTCTACCTCTCTCAATTGATTTTTGAAATCCTTTTTTGAGCTCTTCCAGGAAGGCTTTTTGTTCTTGATACCAATTCACCTTCCCTTGTGAGGCTTCACATGTAGGCAATTTGAGGGTATTGTCCTCATCTGAGTTTGCCTTGGCTTCTTCTCTATTGAAACAGAAGCTCTCAATGAAGAGGGCTCTTTTTTGCTTCTTACTCATTATTGCATCTTATTTATTTATTTTTTAAGTTGAGGTCTGCTCTGGGGGCAACAGGGTCCCTCTTTTGGGCTTCTTGTGCAGGGGTATAGGTGCTGTGTGACCGGCTTTTTACTCTGAGGCCTTTATAATGTGTGCAGTTCACTCCTCCTGCCCTTTCTGTCTAAGCATGCTACATCAGTGTGCCTGGTTGTGCCTATCCTGTTTGTGGCCCTACAGCTGGCAACTTGCCCTCTTGGCTGGTGTAGGTAGGTTTTTCCACTGTCCTTCTTGGCCACCAGATTTTTGAGCCAGGTTCCAGGGGCCTGAGTTATTTGGCTGTGGCATGCAGCTCCTGCTGACTTGCCCTGACCCTCTCGGCGCTGGGCTGCTGCCCTGTGCTGGACCTCCCTTTTGTCCAAGTCAGACTGACCTTTTCCTGAAGTCTTCTAAATTATCTCTGGTTGGAAGACTGTGTCTCTCTGTCTCTTTTCAGGTTCTGTAATTTCAGAATCCATCCAGAGGCTTGATTTAATGTTCTTTTTGAGGGAACAGAAGGAGAGCTCAGGCAGCTTACTGTTTCCTCTCCGCCATCCCATTTTGCTTCTCTTAATCCTATTAATCCAGGGTTTCATAAAAATACTTTTGGATAATAAGGTACCTCCATCAAATCCAGGCAATCCATATATTCATATTAATACTGCATATAGGAAGAAACAGAACTCTCTCCTCCCAGTAAGGATTATATACTGGGGGAAAAGGTCTGACTTGGATAGGAGTCAGGGGGTGTGCCTGAAGAGCATTTCAAAAGTAGATACATACAATTCCCTAATTGCTCTCTCATGTAGATAGAACAAGAATGGAGGATGCATTAGGCCATTTCAAATGGGTCACAGCACACAACTTACTAGCCATAGTTTTTGGCTCCCTAGTCACACATTCGACGTGGCCTGAGCTTTGGGGAATGATAGGGTATATAAAACTTAGGAATGACCTCCAGGAAGGAGTAGACATGGGGCAGAATAAGGTTAGTAAAGTGAATGCCCTTGTCAGAATCAATATGGGTCAGTGGGCCAATGTGGGGAATTATTTCTTTTTGGAGAATCTTGGCAAACAAATTGAGAGAAGTGATTATTAATAACTGATATCTTGGGAGATTCAGAGCTCTCCCCTTCTTCTGAAGTCCTGATTTAAAGTTTAGTCTCTAGAAGGATATTACTGATAATGAGATTGAATTAACTCTCCTCATTCTGGTCAGATCCCTACCAACCTTAAAAGGAATTTAACTTAAGGTGGGGAAGCCCATTGTGTTCTGCTCTAGCTGGGTGGAGATTGAACCTTTTGTCTGGATAGCCAAAGGCTAGGGGTAGTCTGATCTCTGTCCAAGGGTGACATGATGTGATTCTCAGCTCCTCCTTGAACACCGAAGCTCACCTAAACTGTGAGCCTGCCACGATGATTGTCTTTGGTCTATGAGAGATTTCCAAATGACCATACTTTTATTAATGACCTGCTGACCTTATTAATGAAATGATTGAATTACCCCGAAACTCTCTCTGGAACCTCCTTAATCATCATAAAACCCAGCTGTTTCTTGAGCTAGGAAAGGTCTCCATCCACCAGGTGAATTGATCAACAATAACAAGACAGATGGTATAGTGGCCAGATTTAGGAATACAAATGGAACCAGTTCAAAACAGCTCATAAACTAGGGGATGCCCGCCATAGGTAGCAGCATGAACGGCATGTTGATTATATGTTTGGGACGTAGTGCAAGACACACACACATATGAGCAGCTATGTGTGTGATACCTGGGGCAACCCAAATGCTCTTAATTGAATTCGTAATTGCCTGAGTGGCAAAATGACCCCTCCCTCCTTTGTGAACAGACATACCTGGTAATAGAAACTCAGGGGGAGGAGTGATTTGCCCTTCACAATCAAATCAGACCCCAGCAACTTGTTTAGCCTTAAACTGTTGTATCCACTTTTCAGTTTCAGAGTCATCATAGAAAAGAGATATTGTCATTATAATGAGAAACATTTATAGATATGTTCAAAGCCTTCCATGGCAACAAGCTTTATCACTGTATCAGCTCAATCATTTCCTTAGGATCAGTTCCACCAGAATGGGCAGAGCAATGGACAATGGCCAGGGTAGTGAGGAGTTTCAGAGCAGATAAGAGATCTTTGATGAAATCTGCATTTGCAATGACATTACCAGCAGAAGTAAAAAAGCCGCTTTGTAAGCAAAGCATCCCAACAGCATGATAGACACCAAATGCATATCATGGGCCAGTATAAATTGTGGCACTTTTTTCCTTTGGCAAGGTGATATGCCTGTGTGAGGGCTAGTAGCTTAACAGCTTGGGCACTGTACCTGGAAGGTAGCAAAGTTGCCCAATATCATAGTTAGAGCTGGAGTGGCAAGCACCATTTATCATAAAAGAGGGCACATCAATATGCAAAACAGAATCAGGATTGTACAAAGGAGTACAAGAAAGATTATCATCATGTATTTCAGTCAAGTGCTGGTAGAGTTATATGGTGGTTCTCCAGAGCACGACAGATTGGGGAACAAAATAGCAGGATTTAGAATGGCATGGCACTTGAGAATGATATTTTCTTTGCTAAGCAATGTCACCTCATATTTGGCAAGCCTCTGATCCAAAAAGGCCTGAGTTCAGTGGTGAAATAAGAGAGCCTCAATTTCATGGAAACACTGCACTATCAAGGTGGACCCCAAAACCAAGTCACAAGCCTTCTCTACCAAAAGGGTAGTGTGAGAAATAATCATTAATAATTATCTTGGGGGTACCCAGTGTTCTTCCCTTCTTTCTTAGTCCTTTATTCCCCCCGACTCCAAAGTCCATTTCTCCTTATAAGTAAGATTATATTGAATCTGAGTCAAGCCTAACCCAAGCTTACAAAGAATCTTCAGTGGAGACAGATCAGTTTATTTAGAAAACTGAAGGTGAAAACTATTATGCTCTGACCAGATTGGGTGGGTTGGTCTACATTCTTTCTCTGATGTAATTCTTATAAAGATTTGAGTGACCTAAGTCAAGATTTGAATAACCTGAGTCATGTATCCACAAATTTCATTTTAATATAACATAATCTCCAATCATGTCAACCAATTAGATTTTATTGCTATGCGATGAACCTCCTATAGTTAGAAGCTTCTATAAACTGTGACCTCACTGTCATTAGGAGTCTTTGGTCTGAGAGAGATTTCTGATGATCATCCTTTTATTAATAACCTGCCAGCCTATTAATAAAATGATTAAATTACTCAGAAAAAATGTTTTTTATATTTTTAATTGTCACAATGATGGCAACTACAGTCTGTGGGCAGGGAGGTGCTCCAGCAGCTATAGAATCAAGGTGGGCAGAATAATAAGCCACTAGCACAGACTTGGTATGAATGTATGGGTAAGAATACCAGAAGACATGCCACTGGTGTATAAAAAGAGAGAAAGACTTACTATAATCTGAGGGACCTAGTGAAAGTGCCAATAATGGGGCTCTTTTGAGGTTTTCAAGGTCAGAGTGATGTTAGGAATTATATAGGATTATAAAGCTGCAAACATTCCAAATAGACTCTTTAGCCAGAGAAACAAAGGGCCGATAATCTCAGAGTAAAAGAATCCACTACCTGTAGTATCTGGCCATTCCAAGGATGTCATGAACTCCTGCTTAGTTGTGGGTGCAGAGAGTTTCTGGATAGCATGAATGCATTTAGGAAAGACAGAATGAATCTCACAAGCTCAAATAAACCCTAAATATTTCACATGTGGAAAGGACCACTGGACTTTTGACTTTGAGGCTTTATGGCTCCATTAGAGAAACTTAAATAATAAATGATGATGGTATTCCCAACAAACCTCAGAATATGGAGCAGGTAGAAGCAGGTCATCTATGTACTGGACTAATGTGGGTCTCTTAAAAGTGATAGAAAACAAATCAGGACCTGCTTTGGTTTCATAACAGAGAGGATCAGTATGTTGCATGGAGATTTGCAAGTCACAATAATATCTTGGTTTTTTAAGAGTCAATGATTGATGAAATGCCCTTAGTAGCTTTCCTGGATAGAGGGTACTGGGAGACAGATGGTGGAGAGGTTCTCCCAACTTTGGTGGTAAGATTTTAGGAGTCCCATATTTGAAGAAAAAAAGCCCATAGAGAGTGGGGGGATATCAACTGGGATACTAAATGTGCCCCTGACCATCTCTTGGACATTCTGAATGAGAATGGGGAATAAGTAAATGTTATCCTCAGGCAGCTGCAGAGATGGGACATCACTGGGAAAACAAGAAACAGTAGTCTAAAGCTTGCATAAGATTTAGGTTTACAGGGATTTGGGCATGAGGAGGAAAGGGTGTTCAGCAGAAAGGGGTCCAATGGAAACAGTGTGATAGGACAACCTTGGAACATTTAGAAGCTTTCCCAATCCCCAACTAGATTTAAAGATCCAATAGAGGTACATTCAGAATCAGGTTTGCTTATTAGGACTGAATTAGAGGCACCAGTATGTAGCAAGCAATCATAGATTGTATCACCAACTTTAAGGGTGACATGAGGTTCACCAGTATGGGAAGAGGAATAGACTGGAATAACTGAGGCCAGAACATCAGGTTCAGGCAAACTAAAAGAGCACTTTCCCAAATCCACAGCTCCTTCTCCTTCCCTTTCATGCATCAGAATTCCCCTGGGAACTTCTAGGGCCATTTCCTCCATATTTAATATCCTATATTTTCTTTCTATAGTCTTGAGCAAAATTACCCCTCCTTTGACAGTAAAAACATTTGTGTGACTCATGAGGTCTGCATGAATATTGGGAATCAGAAACAGCCTGTACAGGAGCAAGGATGATTTACATTAGAACCTGTTATGGGAGCAAGGGTGATTTGTCCTATAGGTTTCTCTTTCTCCTGTTTTTCTTGTTCCTAATCCTTTCCTTCATAAACATATAGGGTAATGCTCTTTTTTTTTTTTTTGGTGAGGCAATTGGGGTTAAGTCACTTGCTCAGGGCCACACAGCTAGTAAGTGTCAAGTGTCTGAGACTGGATTTGAACTCAGGTCCTCCTGACTCCAGGGCCGGTGCTCTATCCACTGTGCCACCTAGATGCCGCTAGGGTAATACTCTTAAATTGGCCAATAGTCATTTCATGCTATTTTATGGAAATGTTTTTGTCTTTGAGACAAATTATTAAAATATTTGCTAATGATATATGCATCTCAGGTTGGGTGGGTCTAATCTTGCATATCACAACGCTTAGGCACAATCATTAAAAAAAAAAAACAACAACAAAGTAATGTCTCTTGGAATTTACCCCGGTTTTCTGGTCTAATGATACAAACTTCCATGCCAGCAATTAAAGTATCCCTGGCTTGTGCCTATCTAACATAATGAGCCTGAACATTGGAATTCTAATGGGTATCTTGTAGTGACCAATTGGGAAGATCTGTAGGGTATGGAAGGCCTCCTCCAATAAAAGGCAGTCTATTAATTGCCTCTTTGATGGTAGTTTTCCCCCCGGGGGACATGAGTCTCTATAAGGTCAGTGACATTTTCCCAACTGGATTATACTCCCTAAAATGGCCTGAAATTGGGTTATAACAGCTCTAGGGTCTTTATCAAATTTTTGGATGTCACTCCTCCAGATGGAGAGATATGAGATACTAAAAGCCAATGGTGCCTATGAATGACTATGTTTCCCCTGGGGTCATAATTAAGCCTTTCTTGAAGAGAGAAAATACATCCCTCATTTTCAGAAGAAAGTAAATATCCAGCCTTTACAGGAGGAGAATAATGTGGAAGCACAGAAGGGAGGTGTTGGGGTGTAGAGAAGAAGAGGGAGATAAGGAGAGAGGTCTGCTGGTGGAGAAGACAAGGTAATAGCAACAGGAGAAGAAGTAACCAAAAGGGACTGCAAAGGAGCAGGAGAAGGCACAGGCAAGGCAGGATAGAAGAACAACCTGCAGGTTGGTTGGACATATGTCCTTTGCTAGGGCTTCACAGCAGAACCAGAAAACCATCTGACTTGGATGTTTATTTATAGATAGCCAAATCGAGGATAAAACAAATTATCGGCCAGATCTCTAATGGATTTAGACCATATTTTACATAATTTAATTGTGTTCTTCTTTGTCATTCCTGGCTCTACTGGGAGATCCCCCTTGTCCCACACTATAAGAAATTTTTCCAAGGGGGTTTCTTTTGGCACATTATAATCTAGATTGCTATTGTTAGGTCCCATTATTCTAGATCATTTCTTAGGCTAGGCCACAAAAAAATAAAATACAATTTATAATGTACAAAGCCACAGACAAACACAAACACAGATAAATAAGCACAAGGCTGATGGATATTTCTGGAGCATCCCCCATGAGTCCTAGCCAAAGCAACAAATTCAAGAATCCTCTCCTGATAGCTATGTGGGGCAAATTTACCTCTTCTTTTAGGTAATGTACCTTTTCATCAATGTACTTTCTTTTTTATCATAAGCATATTTTATTATTTTCCAGTTACATGTAAAAATAGTTTTCAACACTTGTTTTCATAAGATTTTTAGTTCCAAATGTTTTTCCCTCCCTCCCTTCCCTTCCCCCTCCCCAAGACAGAAAGCAATCTCATTTAGGTTATATATGTAAAATCATATTAAACATATTTCTGCATTAGTCATGTTGTGAAAGAAGAATCAGAACAAAAGGGAAAAACCTCAAAAAAAGAAAAACAAATAGTATGGTTCAATCTGCTTTCAGAATCCACAGTTCTTTTTTCTGGATGTGGAGAACATTTTCCATCATGAGTTCTTTGAATTTGTCTTGGATCATTGCACTGCTGAGAAGAGCTAAGTCTATCACAGTTGATCATTACACAATGTTGCTATTATTGTGTACAGTGTTCTCCTGGTTCTGCTCACTTTATTCAGCATCACTCCACTTAAGTCTTTCCAGGTTTTTCTGAAATCTGGCTGCTGATCATTTCTTTTTTTTTTTTAAATTGTATTTATTTATTTTTTTTAGTTCTCAACTTTTGTTTATACATGCTTTACAATTTCAGATTTTTCTCCCTCCCACCCCTCCCTCCCCCCTCCCCTAGACAGCAGGTAATCTGATATAGGTTATATCTATATATCTCTATACATATACATATAGATATATATATACACACACACATATATATACACATAATAACATTAATCCTATTTCTGCATTAATCCTGTTACATGAGAAAGAATCAGAGCAGTGATGCAAAACCTCAAAATAGAAAGAAAAAAAAAACCAACAGCACCCAAAACAAAAGAAATAATATGGTTCAATCAGCATCTATACTCCACAGTTCTTTCTTTCTTTTTTTTTTCTTGGATTTGGAGATCCTCTTCTGTCATGAGTTCCCTGGAACTCTTCTGTACCATTGCATTGGTGAGAAGAATATAGTCCATCACAGTAGGTCAACACTCAATGTTGATGATACTGTGTACAATGTTCTTCTGGTTCTGCTCATCTCACTCATCATCAGCTCACGTAAGACCCTCCAGGTTTCTCTGAACTCTTCCTGCTCATCATTTCTTACAGCACAATAGTATTCCATTGTATTCATATACCACAACTTGTCCAGCCATTCCCCAATTGATGGGCACCCCCTCAACTTCCAATTCCTTGCTACCACGTAAAGAGCAGCTATAAATATTTTTGTACATGTGGGTCCCTTTCCCCCTTCCATGATTTCTTTGGGCAAAAGACCTAAAAGTGGGATTGCTGGGTCAAAGGGTATGCACAGCTTTATCGCCCTTTGGGCATAATTCCAAATTGCTCTCCAGAATGGTTGGATCAGCTCACAGCTCCACCAACAATGCATTAGTGTTCCAATTTTCCCACAGCCTCTCCAACATTTATTATCTTCCTTTTTTGTCATTTTAGCCAATCTGATAGGTGTCAGGTGGTACCTCAGAGTTGTTTTAATTTGCATCTCTCTAATCATTAGAGATTTAGAGCATTTTTTCATATGGGAATAGATAGCTTTGGTTTCTTCTGCTCATCATTTCTTACAGCACAGTAGTATTCTATTATATTCATATACCACAACTTGTTCATCCATTCCCCAATTGATGGGCATCCCCTTGATTTCCAATTCTTTGCCACCACAAAGAGAGCTGTTATAAATATTTTTGTACATGTGAGTCCTTTTCCCTTTTCTATGATCTCTTTGGGATACAGACCTAGTAGTGGCATTACTGGGTCAAAGGGTATGCATAGTCACATAGCCCTTTGGGCATAGTTCTAAATTGCTCTCCAGAATAGTTGGATCAGTTCACAACTCCACCAACAATGCATCAGTGTTCCAATTTTTCCACAGCTTCTCCAACATTTATTATTTTCCTTTTTTGTCATATTAGCTAATCTTACAGGTGTGAGGTGGTACCTCAGAATTGTTTTAATTTGATCAATGCACTTTCTAATGAAAAGATTTGTGTAGTTAATTATGTATAAAGGCAAAGCTTCTGGAATTACCCTGTTAGAGCTTCACTCATTGCCCAGAAATCCTTAACAATGGAAGCCTAGTTATAGACCTGGTCCTTGGTTCATTGATATAGAAGAAGCCCAGGATATTCTAACAGGAATTAGCTCCTGACAGCACCAATAGGCAGGCCTTGCTTTCCAATAACTATCACAGTGCCATGCTTAAGGCAGTCTTGGGGTGGCTGGTGCTGATCATACTTCCAGAATGGGGAGTTAGTTTGTATCTAAGGAAGGGCTCCTGGGTGCAAAGAAGACCCTCCTGGAAGGACATAGGGTCACTTTGTTGACCCTTGAGTTTTACATGGGTTCACAGTGTCATACTCCTTAAGCATAGGTGTGGATACCAATGGAGTAAGTCCTTGTGTGGGTACTCAGTTTAGTTATTCATTAACTATGGTTATTTGTGATTGCTGACCATGCCACTTGACAAAATAATGGTTACTTATGACACAGTGATTTTCCAATTCCCTTCCTGAATAGGAAGTATTTCTGTTTCTTTGGTACCCCTTCAATTTCCTGGAATGGAAATGTGAAAGGTCCCTAAGGGGTATACCAATTCTTCAGTACTTCCTTGAAGGGGGTTTGATTGACACATGCCTTATAATCTCCCAGATTATACTGGAAACCTTCCATGAAGAAAATTTCCCCAAGGGTTTTAGTCCCCAATTCTAATTCACGAGTTTTCTATTGTCAATTATTATCACTTAAACAAAGACCAGACACCAAGGTGAACAAGAAAAGTTGCATCTACCCCAATGGTGTTGGGGTTTATTCTATCTCAGAAGATTCAGGACTGAAGGGAGAGTCAGGTCTTTGGTGTAATCCTCCATGGAGAAATCCCTCAGGGAAAAGTTTCCCTAGAGTGCTCAAAGGTTTTCTCCAAGAGGAAGCCCCAAGAACTAGCCTCCCTCCCTCAATCCCTTCATGGTCGCCAAGTTGTTGAAATCCAAATCAATGTAAACTGAGGCATGAAGTACCAAGCACAATCAATTTATTGGCAAGGTGTGAATTTGCCAATAAACAGTCTCAGCTCCCTCAGAAAAGCTAGGAACATGAATGAGAAGGGCAGCTACCTTTTATAGACAAAAGAAGGAGCATCCAAAATGAAAGTCAGGCTCATATAAGGGGAAAACAGTATGGTTGATTTCAAAGCTTATAGCATCATAGACATGAGGAACAGTATGATTGACTGGAAATTGAGAATGAGGGGCTAACTGCAACCACTCCTTCTATCCTGTCTATAAAAAGTGTTCATTGTTTGAGTCCACCTGCAAGGATAGTCTAGTGATAGTGGAACAGATTACTCTGGATAACAGACCAGGCTCCCTGGCATCCACCTGCATCCTTCAAAGATAACAAATTTCCTTGAGGCAAGAATAAAACAGTGATTAGCAGGAGAACAGAACTTCTAAACTTAACTCAGAGATAATGAGTGATTGACAGGAAAGCTAAATTTCCAAACTTAATTCTGAGACAAATGAAACATGACTTAGGCAGTTACAAAAATGTTGGCAGTGATAACATAATGAAAGCCATAACAAAATAGAATCAGTTTGATTTTCCCAATTTTCACTTCCTAACAGAAAAAGAACAATGGAACGTATCATTCCAGAGTTGTGAGTCACCCCCAAAATATGGGTTTTCCTTACTTGTGTGCTTCCTTGGTGAGTTTCTTTAGGTGTGCGTCCCCTTGCCCACACAGATGTTGACTTCATCAGTGTGAGAGTATCACCCATGTTTATGTGCGGATTACGATATATTTATTCCTTATGAATTTCCTTTATGAATACCTGTGATATTAATATTTCTTTTGCTCTATTGATAAATAAGTAGCTATATGTAAGATCTAAAAGTGTCAGTATTATGAGTCACTGATTTTATAAATAGAAACTTATTGGTGAGGATTCAAGAGCTAATGCAGTGAGTATGGGGAATATATTCCTTTGCAACAGGATTGCCCCTAGGACCTTGAGAAAATTTGAGTGTAGTTTTGTGGTGCTGGTTCCTATTTGGGAATTTATATTTGCTTTACTTCATGAGGCAACCCAGAGAGTAAGCAAGTGTTCATATGCCCTTGTAAAAATTGTAAACTGTGATTGTGTGGGTTTCCACCCCATATGCCTGGCATGAGGGATAGCCAATAGAAACACACAAAGGTGGTAGATGAAATGTAGAGTTGGAGGTCAGTCTGCCTAGAACTACAGTTTACAAAAGCATGGGATCCCATATGGAAGGAGACATCAAGACACTCTATTCCAATCTTTTGATTTAGGTGGGTGAATGTTGTACCACTTAGGATATTAAAATGAGTATGTTGTTGCTGCTAAGACTCCAGAAACCTCCCTTGGTAGTGATGTTTTATCACATTAGAAGTTAAGAGGATCTGATTTTGCTCAAAGTTATTCCCATTTTCTTTTCTTTTTCTTTTCTCTTTTTTTTAGTGAGGCAATTGGGATTAAGTGACTTGCCCAGGGTCACACAGCTAGTAAGTTTTAAGTGTCTGAGGCCGGATTTGAACTCAGGTACTCCTGAATCCAGGGCTGGTGCTCTATCCACTGTGCCACCTAGCTGTCCCTCCCATTTTCTTTTCTTGCTTTAAGCAGAAGACAACTCCTTAGAGAGGGCTAAAATTGGGATCAGCTGAGATTTGAAGTTTCTACTATTTCCTTGCAAAATCTCTATTGATCTAGAATTTCAGGCTCTGTAAGGAGAACCTTCTTGTAATATCTGGTGGCAATCACCACTAGTAATAATAACTATTATTATAATTATCTTATTCTAGAGAGCTTAAACAGAAATGTCTCTAAAGCATGCCACATATTGCTATTATTCTTTTATATTTAATGCTTTAGAGACTATTTGCATAGGTGGACAAAATCATTCTCTGTAGTTCACTGAAAGTATTATCTTCTGGAGACACACTGAGAGCATCCTTGTGACATCTCCAGTAGTAGAAAGGATGATAGGGATGTTATGTGCCTCATCCTCTTCCCCTACGATTTTGATTTCCTCTGCCAGGTCTCTGTATTTTGAAAACTTTTGTTTCATACAACTCGGAGCTTGTTAGTATTTGATATGGTGACATATCTATTAAAACATTGTTTTAAGGGGTTTTGTGGGGGAGGGGGATCAATGTTATGTTTGGATCATGACTGTGGGTGACAGTTTGGTCTCTGGCAGTGCTCCAATTCTAAGAAACTTTATTGATTGTGTTCTCCAGGGTATTTTGACACCTGTATTTGTTGTATGGAGATTTATCAACTGTCAGACCATGAAAAATAGTTAGTTTCTGATGTATAATTATATCTAACAAGTCCCATATATTATATCACAAAGTCTTAGTGCAGTTTTAAGCTTATTAATTGCTTGGTATTTGGAAGGGGCTAAATGTCTACATCCTCCAGTGAAGGGTTTCATGGTTATTATCATTTTCATGTACTATCTACATTGATGACAAAGTCTGGATTCATCAAGGATAATCCTTCTGTGGCTTCTGGCAGCAATGATCTCATCTTGAATTGTTATTATCATTGTTGTATATATGTGTATATATAATATTATAAAAATAATTCTTTCATCCTTTTTGATGATGTTCAGAAGGAAATGCATTGTTACTTACAAACAAAAATATGGGAGTTTATGGTGGGAATACTTCTGTGTGGATTTTGTAAACTATGAGGTATAAACCTGAACATTCTAAAACATGGAAAAGATGCAGGTTAAGGTGGCTATTCTTATTCTGTCCTTTTATCTTTTTTTTTTTTTGTGAGGCAATTGGGATTAAGTGACTTGCCCAGAGTCACACAGCTAGTAAGTGTTAAGTGTCTGAGGCCGGATTTGAACTCAAGTCCTCCTGACTCCAGGGCCGGTGCTCTCTCCACTGTGCCACCTAGCTGCCCCTCCTTTTATCTTTTAATATTTAAAGTCTTGCAGACAACTGCATTGGTGGGCAAAATGATGACTTTTTGTAATTGAATAAAAGTATTGATTCTCTTTTTTTGTTGCTCCTAATGAAAACCCTTTTTGTTTTCATTGAAAGAAAGCATCTTCTTGTGGTTGATTTCTGATTTGGAGTTGTAATGTGTGTTATTTAATGAAATTCTGCAAGAGCTTTTCATTTCCTGAATAGCCCTGAATTTATAAAGTTAAGATTCTGATGAATAGTAGGTAAAATCTTGACACCAAATAATGAAATATAGCTCCTTCTTCTTAGGAGAGAGGTATTGAACAACAGGCATGGAATGAAGCATGTGCTGTCAGACATGGTCTTTGTGTTGCTTTGTTTTGTTTATCTTTGGTACAAGCATGGGTTCTATTATTGATGATGGGGTAGTTGTTTGAAAGGGAGAAGGATACTGCCACAAAGACAACAGTGACTACCACCACCACTATTACTACTACTATTATTACTTATACTACTAGTAGTACTACTAGCACCACCACCATCACTTCTCTTCTTCTTCTTCTTTTTCTTCTTCTTCTTCTCCTCCTTCTCCTCGTCCTCCTTCCCCTCCTCCTTGTCCTTGTCCTTCTCTTCCTCCTGCTTCTCCTCCTACTTCTACCTCCTCCTCTTCTACTACTAGTAGTATGACCTACAATGACTACTACTACCACCATTACTACTACTACTACTATTACTTCTTCTACTACCACCACCATAATTTCTTCTTCTTCTTCTTCTTCTTCTTCCTCCTCCTCCTCCTCCTCCTCCTCTTCTTCCTCCTCCACTACTACTACTACTACCACCACCACCACCATCATTATTCTACAACTATAACAACTTCTTCTTCTTGTTCATCTTCTTGTTGATTTTCTTCTTCTTCTTCTTCTTCTTCTTCTACTACTACTACTACTACTACTACTACTACTACTACTACTACATAGCTAACATATAGCACTTACTATGTGCCAGGCACTGTGATAAACACTTCACAAATGTTACTTAATTTGATCCTCACAACAACCCTCTGAGGTAGATACTATCATTATGCCCATTTTACAGATGGGGAAACTGAGACAAACAGAGGTTAAGTATCTTGCTCCTGGTCACATAGCTAGGGAGTATTTGAGGCCTTATTTGAATTCTGGGCTTCCTAACTCCTAATTCAGCTTGCTATCCACTATACTCCCTAGCTACTTCATATAGATCACTTACCTGTGTATGAATGAATGGATGGATGGATGGTTGAATGAAGGAATAAAAAGACATTCAGTAAGCACTTACTATGGGTTGTTGTAAGTATGAAGTGAGATAAAAAAATGTAAAAAAGCACATAGTGTCAGACTCATAGGAAGTACTATATGAATGCTTATTCCCTTCCCCTTCTCTATATGTTCTAGGCACTGGAACGAACATTTATATAGAACTCACTGTGTGGTGCTAAGGGCTTTACAATTATCATCTGGAATGATCCTCACAACAATCCTGAGAGGTAGGTACTATTTTTGTGCCCATTTTACAGATGAGGAAACTGCGGGATATAAGGTTAAATGATTTGTTCAAGATCACACAGCTAGTAGGTGTCCGAGGCTACATTTGAACTGAGGTCTTCCTGAACTCAGGCCTGAACTCTCTATCCATTGCAGCCACTTAGTGGAGATTTCTAAGTTAGGTGGATTTAAAAAAAAAAAAAAAACAACCTAAAACTTAGAAAACAGGGTGTCAATGTGAAGTCTTCAAAACTCCAAATCCTGTGTTTGACTTTTGAGTTGATCTTGACACATTCTTTTTCCAAAATACAATAGATGCCTGGAGGCTTTCATAAAATTTTCACCCAGCCCAAGCTGCCACAACTTCTTGTTGCTATTGCACAGTTCACATCTGAAGTTACTTATGTGGAATATTTCCTGGGAGAATTGCCGGGAGCGAAACACTTTTTGTAAAGCTAGCAGACTCAAAGACAGAATTAGAAATTGGGGGGTGGAGGGGAAAGAGGGCAAGGTAGAAGGAAGTAGAGAACCTTTGCATTCTTTTTCTATTGTGTTTCTTGGACGGTCACCCTAGAAACCCAGAGTGGCCAGTTGGGAGACTCAATAAGGTAGTGGAAACCAAAAGTTCCACTCTCACTAATGAATTACCTTTCAGCTCCCAGAAATAGAATACCCACTCCTGCCCCCTGGAATTTGCTCAGTCTGAGGCAAGACATTCAATGAGGTCTTGGATAATTCAGGTCTCTTTGGCAATATCAGACTTGGGTGATGGCAGCTGAGTGCGGCAACACTTCCAAGGTTATGGTAGCCTCAGCCAGGCTCTAAAATTATTGAATATTTATGAAATATTTATTGACTGATGCATTATCCTAAAGGAGGCTTGAACATAAGGGCCGCTATGTATGTGAAGCCTTAGAGCCCATTGATCACATTTTCAGGTTGCCACCGGGCTCCTTTGGAGGAAGGTGGGGGGAAGAGAGCTGCAGTCACTTCTAGTTAATTCAGAGACAAGAGGCAGTAGTAAACAATTCACCTTTGAGAGAATCACTGGAGGGAAAATAAAGCTGCTTTGTTGGGGTCAAGGTACGGTGAGTCCAACTGTGACTGAGCAGACCAGAGCCAATGGTCCTTCACCATAATGGTTGCCTCCTCCTCCTCCTGCCTACTCCCATGAAGAAGTGGCCTTCTTCCTTACCAAAGTCAACCCCCCGACCTTAATAAACAATCCCATTTCATTGTCTCCTCCAAAAGGTTGCCCTCCTCTGTCATCCTTACTTTATCAATTATTATCAGTTTCTATTAGCTGCTTCTGTACTGCCTATGAAAATACCCCTGTCCCCCAAAACTACAGCCTACAAATATGCTCATCCTCAAAAAAACCTCTTACTTGATCCTTCCATCTTTGCTGTCATCTTATATCTCTTCTGCCTTTTGTGGCTAAATTCCCTGAGAAGATCATAGTTGTCTCCACTTTCTTCTTACTCATTTCTTAACTCAATACAATCTGGCTTGCAACCTCAATATTCTAATAAAATTACTTTCCCCAGTTATTAATAATCCCTTAATTGACAAATCCAAAAGCGTTTTCTCAATTTTCATTCTTCTTGACCTCTCTGCAGCATTTGATGTTGTTGATCATCTTCTCCTCCTTGACATTCTCTTCTCTCTAGATTTTCGGGATCCTCTCTACTAGTTTTCCTTCTACCTATCAGATTCCTCCTTCTCAGTCTCCTTTGCTTGATTTGTATCTATGTCATACCCTCCAACTGGAGGTATCCCACAGGGTTGTGTCCTACACCCATTTCTCCTTTCTCTCTATACTTCTTCACTTGGTAAGCTCATCAGTTCCCATGAATTTGATTATCATCTTTAAACTGATGATTTTCAAGTCTACCTATCCTGTTCTAATCTCTCTGCTGACCCTCAGTCTCTAATCTCCAACTGCCTTTCAGATATCTTCCATTGGATATCTGATAGAAATCTTAAACTCAACATAGCCAAAATGGAACTCCTTATCTCTTCTCCTAAATCTCCTAGCCTCACCCCACTCCTAACCTTATTTCTGTTGCGGACAACACCATCCTCTCATCCTCCAGGCTCACAACCTACGTGTTAATCCTTGACTCCTCACTAACTCTCACTCCCCCATATACATTCTGTTGCCAAGGTTTGTTGATTTCACCTTTGCACCATCTCTCAAATATGCCCTTTCCTCTCTGACATTGCCACCAACTTAGTACAGTCCATTATCGCCTCATGTCTGGACTACTGAAATAGCTGCTGGTGGGTCTGTCTGCCTCAAGTCTCTCCCTACTCCAATCCATCCTCCATTCAGTCACTAAAGTGATTTTTCTTTTCTGACTGTCAACTCCTATCAATAAACTCCTGTGAATCACTATTACCTCCAAGATCAAATACAACATCCTCTGTTTAACATTTAAAGCCCCTTCATAACAACTTCTCCTCTACTTTTCCAGGCTTCTTACACCTTAGTCCCCAACACATATTTTTTGATCCAGTGACAATGGCCTCCTGGCTGTTCCATCAACAAGATATTCCATCTTTCAGCTCTAGACATTTTCTCTGGCTGTCCCCCACATCTGGAACACTCTGCCTTCTAAACTCCAGCTAATCATTTCCCTGGCTTCCTTTATATTCCAACCCAAATCCCTTCTTTTACAGGAAGCCTTTCCCAATTCAAGTTCCTCCTTCTTTTAATTACTTCTTATTTATTCTGTAGTTATTTGTTTGCTTATTATTTTCCCCAGCCCCATTAGAATCCTTTTGAGGGAAGGAATTGTCTTTTGCCTCTTTTTTTTCTGTCTAGAATGCTTAGCACAGTGCCTAGAATACATTTTTTACTGACTCCAGTCACTCTCCAAAGTATTAATGCCCTTCCTAAAATATGGCAAACAGATGTGACTGAAAATAATGCTCCCAGTGTGCTATGACTTGAGAAGAATGCAGGGGAACTACCACAGTGCCAGTCCTGGACACTCTGACTCCATTTTTGGTTGTTGTTTAGTTATTTTTCAGTGGTTTGCCATTTCTTCTCCAGCTCATTTTCCAGACGAGGAAAAAGAGGCAAACAGGGTTAAGTGACTTGTCCAGGGTCACATAGCTAGGAAGTGCCGGAGGCTGGATTTGAACTCCTGAAGATGAGTCTTCCTGATTCCAAACTCAGTGCTCTATTCACTGTGCCACCATTTGACTCTGTTGGCTAGCATTTATCTACAGAGCTAGGATTTATAGAATACTGTAAAGTTTGCAAAGCACCAAGCACCTTATATCTTATCTCATTTGATTTCACAACAGTCTTATGTTATTGTCCCCATTTACAGATAAGGGAATTGAGGTCAAGAGGGGTTATGTGCCTTTCCCAGGGTCACATAGTGAGTGTCTGAAGAAGGATCCATGTTTAGACTGCAAGTCCAACCCTAACTACTGTGCAGCCTAACTTGCATACAGTGAGGGAAGAACTCCATCCAATCGCTTGATTCTATGACCCATAACATATCATGCCCAGGGTGAAATTACCTGAAGCTCAAATGCATTAATAAGAAGGGTGCTCATTGGTCACAGAATTAAAGCTAATGGAATTAAATGGTCTTGAAAGATACTTTAAAAATGCTTCAGGGGCAGCTTGGTGGTACAGTGGATAAAGCACTGGCGCTGGATTCAGGAGGACCTGAATTCAAATCTAGATTCAGACATTTGACACTCACTAGCTGTGTGACTCTGGGAAAGTCACTTAACCCTCATTGCCCCACAAAAAAAATTTTTTTTAAATGCTTCAACCTAACCCAGTGCTGTCACCTTGTGCCATACCTTTCTGGAGACCAGAATGTTTGTCCACACATCTCCCTGCCATGAACAGAGAAACACATAAACTTTTACTTTCTCTATCATCTTAATCTAGACTCCATTCAGAGCAGAGTACCCCCTTCTCTTTGTTTTCATCATTTTGGGGTAACACTTGCTTATTTCAATTGATTTTTAAGGTATAATATAAAACCTCATTTTGGGAATGTGATTTTCAAAATGTATCCAAGACATTTAGAGCCTGTGGGGATCTCAATGGTTTCTTAAGGTGGCTCTTCCCTGATGATGGGTACAGAAGCTTCTTAATCTCACTCGTTACCATCCCTACATCAGACTCTAGGATGTTATTTTTCTAGATAGGTTTCTTTTAAACAGCTAATCCCATCCATGCTGCAGAGGTTTTGTTAGTTTCAGTTATAGTACATGAACCTTCTTGGTGTCTGTCCTTAATTTATGGACTCCATCTTCTTGGTCCCCTAAATCCAATGACTCTAATGAGCTCTTGCCCAAGAAGGCATGCCCTATGTGATTTGGGTAATCTATTTTTCTAGTGATAAACTTTTGATCTCAACATTGTGGAATATTGAGTCATATTTTTCAATTTCTGTTTAGTTCAGTCCTCCTCTGGAGTATCTGAAATTATGAGAAGTATTATGGTGTGATGGAAACAAAATTGGTCTTGTTTTCAGGAAACCTGGGTTTGTAAAGGATTGGTGTGGCACTCTGGAAATATTGGTTCACATCTTTAATCTGCCCCCTTATTATTTCTTCTGACCATGGAAAAGTCACTTATAGTGTTTTGTGAATTACTTTGGACAAGCAACAATTTTGACATGGTTTCATTTTATGACAGCAATGGTAATATAGTTTCACTTCTAGGCTGACTCAGGACAGCTGCCACCGACAAGATGAAATTATATTGAGTTAGTTTCTGTAACTTTAGTTAGTTCTCTGTGAGGTGAGTGTTGGATTTTGTGATATGCATGTGTTTCATTGCTCTCACAACATTGTTGTGTTTTTAATTCTCTCTGTGTATTTTTTTTAAAGAATTGATGTTACTACAAGGACACGTGGAAAGGTTGTAACTCTAAGAGCACACTACAATGACTGCAAGAACGATTACAGAGACTGTTGGTGTGGGGAAGTCAAGCATTTCAAAGATCATTCAAGTCCACAATGGAACAGGATTCAGTCACACTGAATCACAAAAGAAAATGGTGAAAAAAAGGAAGCAATGACATCAAAAAATGAAAAACTGTTGCTGCACAGAAGCCTAATAAATCCTCAGGGAAAAAAAAGTCTAATTAATCCTCACACGATAACCAAAGATATTCAGAGGGACCTGACAGTTGGAGAGTCTATTATTGATTCTTCTATGATGTGATATATAGGCTTCTTGAAGTTGGAAGAATAGTGAAATGACTGACTGATGAAAGAATTGGCTAATCACATGGCCATCTCACTGGAATCTAAACCTCTGTTTGTTGAATTCTGGGCTCTGATAGCTGAACCTTCATTTCATTTTGTTCAGAACCAGACTGCCACACTACTTCCAGCTCCCCTTGATTTGCTATCTTTCTTTATTAGAATGTAAGCTCCTTGAGGGCAAGTACTGTCTGGCTTATTTTTATTTTTGTCTCCAGCATTTAACACAGTGACAAAAACATGGTAAGTACTTAATGAAATCCTCTCCCCGCCCTCTTCTCTCTCCTTGTATCTCTGTCTTTGTCTCTCTCCTTCCCCTTCCCTCATCCATCTAGCTATACAGCTATGAAAAAACACTCATCATAGGCAATACAATACAAAAACTGGAGTATTGAAGATGGGGGGAAAGGTAATTCCTACTGCAAAACCTAGTTTTTCATTCAAGGTTAACCCCAAACTATTCTTAGAGCAAGTCCAGGTAAGCCTGTAATATCTGGGCATTTTCACCACAGTGCAAAACACCCACCCTCCAAAAATAGTTAATATTTAATTTTTTTTCATTAGGCCAGAAAGTATTGTCTTAGGGCAGAGTGAATTCTGATACAAATATTGATATGTACTGAAGTGTAGGATTATTCCAGAATTACAGAAATTTCTAAATGGAGATGGAATAATGTAACATGACATGCCACTCATCCTGAAAGGTTAAGAAATTTATCCAGGAGATGGATATATGGCCTAAGAACTCACCTGCTTTAAACCCCATTGAATACCGGTGGGTTATATTTAAGACTTGGAAAAATGAAGTGTAGAATCAAATGCTTACTATTCAATATGGCAAAAGTATGTTTTCAAGATGAAGAATGAAAGAATGTTCCAAACATCTTGTGAAATCAATGATAAATTGTGCAAACAGTGTTTCTCCAAAAGGATACATTGCATATCAAATATTTTGAAATATGTAAAAAAAGCTATAAGGTTTATTGAATGGAATTTAATTTAATTAATATACTTTTACAAGCAATACCCCACCACACTCCTTAAGGTCTCAGTTTCCTCAGTTCTAAAATAAAGATGTTAGATTATATGACTTCTAAAATCCATTCTAGCTCTAAATTGATGACTCCATGATCTTTTGAATCATACCTTGGACACTAAGTATGTGACTATGGGTAATGCCACTCTACCTTCAGTAGCCTTAGTTTCCTCATATGGAATTATGGAGATAATAATGATTTTGCTATTTCATGGACATATTGCCATTTTGTAAGCCTTAAAGCTCTAGGGAAATGGGAATTTAGCTGGTTCAAGGTCCTGAACAGTTGGCTTGAGTCATCTTTGTACTGCTCCCAGAAGGTAAAAAAAACCCTGAATTTTGGGTTTGAAATGTCAATTTTAATTTTTTAATATGGTTAGAGAACATCCAATTGGATGTCATACCCTGGATAGCAGGCATTTTTCATCTACTACTTTTTTCCTGAATGGACTGTTAGTTTGCTTCCATATATAGATAGATAGATATAGATAGATACACACACACACACATGCACACATATATATGTATATGTATACATGTATGTATATGCATGTATATTTGTATGTATGAAATAAACCTAAAACACACATATGTGTGTATATATTTATGTTTGTATATATATATATATATATATATATTTGTATGTGTGTGTGTATCTCCAGCCTTAGACTTGTTTCACCTTCAATCTACCTCTTGCTCTAGTTATTGCTGTTATATTTTGTTTTCAAAGAGGATCAAAAATGTCATGGGATGATGTCTTGACTCCTGTGTGAATTGAATTTGAGTGAGGCAGAGATGCACAAAATCATCAACCTCACTTTCTCTTCCAGAGTCCTCAAAGTCTAGTGGCAAGACAAAAGTCTAGATGACTGACAATGGCCTGGCATGCAGCAGATGATCTTGGTGTGTTCAGTTCCTGACCCAGCTCTAAGCTCTATATAGTGCCTGCCTCAGCTGCCTTCATGACTGTCGGAACAAATTGTTTCCATCTGCCCATTCTGAAGGTGGGGAGACTTCACATACTGGGGATAGACAACCCCCTCCTAACTCTCTGATGGTTTTGAGGCCCATTTGTTACCCTCAACCTGGTTTAGCTGATCTGCTGAGATGGTTTACCAGAGTGTGGCTGCTATCGATGTTACAGCTTCTTGGAGACACAAGTGAGCTTTTGGAGATAGGTAGACACCAAAGGTAGATCCGCAGCCCTGAAAAGGGCTTATCAAGTCCTCACACCAGATGTGTTAGTCCTCCCTGAATATCCCATACTGGCAAGAGCAATCAAATGACTATTATCATTGCTGCTAGAAAGGGAGTGACAATTGATTGCCCTATGGACCTACTAAACATTCCTGGGATTCCTTAGACCCCAAAATCCTGGCCACCACTTCCTCCTGTGTGGTATCCACCTCTATTGGACTGTAAGTTTCTTGAGGCCAGGGGAGTACTTGTCTTTGAAACCCTAGCACCTAGTACAATGCCTTACACATAGCAAGCACTATTTATTTGAGTTGAATTCTTGAAAGCTGTGCAAGGTGGGTGAACATTTTGGCAGGCATCACCAAGCTGGAAAACTGTCTAAGTTCAGAGAGGCTGCTCACCAGTAGGCTCTTTACAAGGAGATGAATGTTTGGTCATGGCTACCCATGGCATGATAAATATGAAAAAATACAGTAAATATTAGTTTGTAGCATAGAGCAAATCAAATATCCATTGTATAGAGTGTATAAAGCACATTTAATTATATGCTGCCTTTGCAGTCCATCCCATCATTGCATTTGAATGTCTTTTAAATAAGCATGAGAATTAGTGACCATGGAATATGGGAGATGCCAATTTCTCTTCATCAGACAAGAGGAGGTTACTCAGGCCCTGTGGGCATAAGGAGGCAGCTAGGTGTTGCAGTGGATTGAGTTCTGGGGAGGGAGTCAGGAAGACTCATCTTCTTGAGTTCAATTTGGGCCTCAGACATTTACTAGCTGAGTGACTCTGGGCAAGTCATTTAACCCTATATGCCTTAGTTTCCTCATTTATAAAATGAGCTGGAGAAGGAAATGGCAAACCATTGCAGTATCTTTGCCAAGAAAACCCCAAATGGAGTCACAGAGAGTCAGACATGACTGAAAATAACTTAACAATAACAAAATGGGCATAAGAAAATACAGGGAAGGTCTAGGAGTGGTCTATGCTGGTTTATTCTTTAGTGAGGCCAAAATGTGCATTTTTCTATCTTCAGTGGCCCATTTACACTGTGTTGAATGGGATAACTTCTGGGGCAGCCCTCCTCAACTCAACCCAGTTTAAGAAGCATTTATTAAGTACCTATTTTATACAAAATAATCAATCAACAAGCATTTATTAAATACCTATTATGCTCTAGGCATTGTGTTAGACACTGGACATGTGAAGAAGAAAATTAAATGCCTTCCTGTCCTCAAGGAGTTTACATCCTTTAAAAATTTTTTTATATTTTTTTGGGGGGCGGAGGGAATCAAGGTTAAGTGACTTGCCGAAGGTCAAATAGCTATTAAGTGTCTGAGACTGGATTTGAACTTAGGTTCTAGTTCCTCCTGACTCTAGGGCTAGTGCTTTATCTACTACAACAACCAGCTGCCCCTATGTATTTTTTTTAAATATTTATTTATTTTTTTTTTTTGTGAGGCATTTGGGGTTAAGTGACTTGCCCAGTGTTACACAGCTAGTAATTGTTAAGTGTCTGAGGTCGGATTTGATCTCAGGTCCTCCTGAATCCAGGGCCGTGCTCTATCCACTGCACCACCTAGCTTCCCCTACCCTATGTATTTTTTAAAAAGGTTTTATACTGTTTTTGTTGCCAATTTTTCAATTTTTTTTGCCAATTTTGTTGCCAATTATTTCAGCCATATAAGATTGATAGAAAGGAGAGAATAGAATCGAAAATGGCAAAATTATATTGATGAAGCATTTTGCAAAACTTAAAGTGCTGTATAAATGCTAGCAATCATTATTATCACCCTCATTATCATTGTTATTACTAATAATAAAAATAAAATTATACCTTTTATCACAGCTCTCATCTTCCCAGTGCATCAGTACACCTCCGTGGGGACAGCATCATCGATTGCAACATGAAAAGAAGGAAACCCAGGGCAAAATTGATAAAGTAGAGAAGCTTAACTTAAGAGAGGAAGCAGGTATAACTCCCCATTCCCATTTTTTTGTTGTGTCACAGTGGTGATGATGGTAAGTCACTCGTATTAATATTCCAGAGCTACTGATACTTGTATATCTTAAATACTCACCATTTTTTAAACTGGGAGGGGTCCATTCTCACATTTCTTCTGCCTGTGAAGCAGTTACAAGTCATTTAATCAAGAAACATTTATTAAGTGATTACTATGTACCAGACACTGTGCTAAGTGCTAGGAATATAATATAAATAAAAAGAAAGACAGTCTTTACCGACAATGAGCTTACATCCTTATGGGGAAGCTGACCGGGGGGGGGGGGGGGAAGGGAAGGTACCCAGAGAGAGGGCACGATGGTGAAGTCCAGAGGAGTGAGTGAAGCTGGGTCTGTTACGGTCTCCCATGCCCTCAAAAATAATCCTCTCCCTAAAGATTTCAGGTAAAATTTATTGGCATCTTGAACAGGTAAAATGGCTAATAAAATGCAATCTGGGTTAACACTCCAGAATTTAGCAAACAAGCGATTCTCTCCTTCCTCCTGCCCACTTCCCTTGAAGAATAGATGGTACTCCTCCCAGAGATCTATATTAAGAATCTAAACTGAATAAGAGGCAGTGAGAGGGCCTACCTCTGAGTGGACTTCCCATGCACTGGACCTTAGGCCAATCCTTTTAATTTGGGGGATGGGAAGAGGAGAGGAGATTGTACTTTAAGCCTTTCATCTAATGAAAGACTTTCTTTTGTCCTCAACCCTCCTTTCTTTCTTCCTTTCTTCCTTTCTTTCTTTCTTTCTTTCTTTCTTTCTTTCTTTCTTTCTTTCTTTCTTTCTTTCTTTCTTTCTTTCTTTCTTTCTTTCTTTCTTTTTTTTTTTTGCGGGGCAAGGAGGGTCAAGTGACTTGCCCAGAGTCACACAGCTAGGAAGTGTCAAGTGTCCAAGGCTGGATTTAAACTCCGGTCCTCCTGAATCCAGGGCCAGTGCTTTATCCACTGCGCCACCTAGCTGCCCCTTCACCCTCCTTTCTTTAAGGGACTTTTCCCAGGAATCTGCAAAGGGCTTTAGAAAGAAATATTATTTCTTAATATTTCTAGAGTAATAAAGAGATTTTTCAAAAGATGCTTTCATATGCTGCACATCTGGAAGATGAGATTCAGTTTTTGAAATCATATTTTAGAAAGGGCACTGACTAACAAGTTCTTAACCTTGTTTGGGTGTGTCATCAACCCCTTTGGCAGCCTACTGACTAATGCTTCCTTCTCAGAAAAATGCTTTTAAATGCATAAAGTAAAATGCATGACATTACAAAGGAAACCAGTTATGATGAAATACAATGATCAAAATGTTTTTAACAGTTGACAAATAATAATAATAGCTAACATTTATATAGTGCTTATGATGTGCCAGACACTGTGCTAGGTGCCTTAAAATTATTATCTCATTTAATCCTCACAACAACTGGGGAGATAAGTGCTATTATTATCCCCACTTTACAGTTGAAGTAAGTAAAGCAGACAAAAGTTAAGTGACTTGCCCAGGGTCATATAGTTAATGAGGGTTTGAGACTGGATTTGAACTCGGTTCTTCCTGACTCCATGACAGTTTGCATTTGCATTTTGCTTTAAGATTTGCGAAATAATTTACAAATATTATCTTATTTGATCCTTGCAACAACCAACCCTGTAAGGTATGTGCCATTATCCGCATGTGACAGATAAAGAAACTGAAGCAAATAGAGGTGAAATGACTTGCCAAGGGTCACATAGCTAGTAAATTTCTGAGAATGAATTTGAATTCAGGTCATCCTAACTGCCAGCTTGGAACTCTATCCACTTCATCACCATGTAGCTGCCAGAGTCCAGGTTAAGTAAACCAGAACCTAAAGAGGGTCCAAAGGAAGGCAATCAGGATGATGGAGGAACTGGAGATTATGGGAGGTGGGAGAACTCACTTCCTCCCAAGGCAGACCATCCTATCTACTGTGTGTCATTTGGAATTATATGGGGGTGCCTATCTCTGTCCCAAGTTTTAGGGAACTTAGCTGGGGTTTCTAATATATTGCTACTTAGAAATTAGAGGCTACTGCACCACTTTGGGACATTGAGCATATTAAATGTTAGTAAATAGAGAAAGTACATTGCTTAGAATTAGAATTAAGAAGCCCTACATACCTAGATAGAAAAAAGAGAGTGGGGACCACGTGGCTGCTTCCTCCAACATCCCAGACCCAGCACAAAGTCCCAGGATGGGGAGAAGTGCATCAAGAAGAGCAGGGGAGAGAAGAGAACACAAAAGAGAGAGTGACTTCCCTCTCCTCAAGGATCTTTATTCTCTCTCAGGTAGAGGTGGGTCACTGCACATTGATCCAAGCTAATTGGCCAGTCCATTGAGTGATATGACTTGGTGTTTCCTAGATGAGTTAACTTCCTTTAGGTAGTCAGGAAGGTCAATCTACATTCCCTTTGCAATTCTCCTGACTCTGGGCTGGACGTAAAAGAGGTCAGGCAAAGCTCCCTGGTTAGGCCCTCTGAGTGGGGGCCTCTGGGCCCTGCAAAACCCATCATTTTCTCACAATTGTTATTTTAAAAAATTTAAATTTTCAGTTAACAAGTATTTGTCCCCTTTTATAGGTCCCCACCTCTGCCATTTGCAAGTAAAAAAAGAAAAATAATGCTTTTGCAACAGGTAAGTGTGATGAACAACTGGTACATGGGCATAATCCAATGACTGGCTGGTGCTTGGCTGATGCCAACTTCTCATGTAGAGAGGCTGCAGAGCTTGCTTCTGGAATAGCTGTGATGATGCATAATAGGAATGCCTTGAAGGGACTGTGGAGCATCCACAGACAGTTTGCCACTGGTTTGGACCACTAATCATGTGCTTAGGAGATGCCTTTTTGATTGGGCATGTTGTCAGAAGTAGAAGAGTCTTCACAGAGGATTCTGTCCCTCTTCTCACTGTTCTGCTCATGGTTTTACATCTTCAAAGATGGTATTGAGTGAGAGATACTGCTGCTAGGGGGGAGGACTCGGGTCCCATCTCCTGAGGCCACCATGAAAAAAAATGACCTCCAGTCCTTGGCTTCTGCATTTTTTCCTTTTTATTTTCAGTGAAGGGATGAGGGACTCTGATCTCATGAATTTTGAAAGGTTCTCCTTGGGACTTCCAAATCCCTCCATCCCTCAGTTCTTTCCTGGGCCAAAAGAAAGCCAGCTTGGAGACTCTACATGACCAATACCATCAGAGACCAGAAGAAAGCTATGCATACCTGAGGATGCCATGAAGGGAGAAAAGGGCTTTCAGAAACCAAGAGATGTGAGTTACCTCTAGAAAGACCCTTTGTGCTCTCTATACTTGTAGTCACTCTTCCTAGGGACTGAGCATATGCTAAGAGGAGAATGTGACCTGGTTTGGAGGTTAGGGGTGGTTTGTACCAACTATTCCTAATATAGTAGTAATTCTACCTATTCCTACTAAACCACCCACTTCTAAAAGTTAATTTTCTCTGGCTGGTCAATTGATAATCAAAGGTAAATAGATCAGATAGGGTTGGGGCTTGTGCATAATAACCCTAGAAAACCCATTAGCTCCTTGGGTGGGGGGATCACTATTAGACCGAGAGACAGAAAAGCAGTCAGTTGCCTTCTGGGGACCCAAGTGTGAATGAGAGTTGGGAGAGGTGGACTAGAGGAGTTGCTATATAGGGATATGTGTGTGTGTGTGTGTGTGTGTGTGTGTGTGTGTGCATATAAAACAAGGTGAATTTGTGGGAAGGACACTAGAAGTTGGGAGGGATAAGGAAAGGTTTTCTGCAGAAGGTTGTACTTGAGTTGAGTCTGCAGGAGACTAGGGATTCCAAAAGGCAGAAGTGAAGAGTATGTGCATTCCCAGCATGGGGGACAGTCAATTCAAAGGCTGGGAGACAGGATATGGCATCTCATATAAGGGGAACAGCAGGAAGACCAGTTTGACTGAATCATGGGGATCATGAAAGGGAATAATGCATCGCAGAATGCAGTTTCCCAGTCATCTCTCCCCTCTGCTTCTTAATGTCCCTTTTTGACGAGAGAAAAATCCAGCCCCCACTGTATCCCCTTTTAGCTCAATTTCCCCTTCTATCTTCTGCCCAGGAAACCCCAGTTGATGCAGGGTGGCCTATTGGCAAAAGCATTCTTTTTTTTTTTTTTTTAGTGAGGCAATTGGGGTTAAGTGACTTGCCCAGAGTCACACAGCCAGTAAGTGTTAAGTGTCTGAGGCCAAATTTGAACTCAGGTACTCCTGAATCCAGGGCCGGTGCTTTATCCACTGCGCCACCTAGCCACCCCAAAAAGCATTCATTTTTAAAGGTGGAGGAATCTGGTTTCAAAACCCAGCTGTGAAATTTTGGTCATGATACTTTGCTTCTCTGGGACTCAGTGCCATCAGCTGTAAAAGGAGAAAATTGGAGCAGATAATTTTTAAGGTTCTTTATCTCATGCTCATGCCCTCAATGGTCCTGATATGAACTCCAGGAAGCAGAGTAGGCTTCTTCCTAAACTGCCAGTGTCCTCAAAGTTCCCCTTCTGAACAGGTTTTCTCCCTTAAATATAATTCCTTTCTCACCAAGAGACAAGGAAGAGAATCTCGGAAGATCTTCTCTCTTTTGAGAGGATGTGGAATTGTGATACAATTTTAAGAAATTATGACTTTAGGGGGCAGCTAGGTGATGTAGTGGATAAAGCACTGGCCCTGGATTCAGGAGGACCTGAGTTCAAATCTGACCTCAGACACTTGACACTTACTAGCTGTGTGACCCTGGGCAAATCACTTAACCGTCATTGCCCCACAAAATAAACAAATGAATGAATAAATAATAAATAAATGAATGGAATGATAAATGAATGAAAGTACATAAGTAAATAAATGAATAAGCGAACAAACAAATACATAAATACGTAAATGATACTTTAAAACTTTTGCTTTTACACTCCAGGCAATTTTCCAAAACTGTGAGTATGCGCACACACGTGTATCAAACTCTTCTTTATAACAAAAATGTTAAGAAACACCAATCAACACAGTGACTGATAGTGCATACAATATTATGCACCCATAGTCCTCCACTTCTTTGAGAACAAAGACCATTGAGTTACATGTAGGTCCCCACTGCATTTTTGTCACATTGACCTTCATAATCTGATATAGCACAAGGCACCTGCTGAATCCCAGCAGGCTTGGGTTTAGCAGCCAAGTCTTTTCTTAGGGAAGCAAAGGGATGTGAGGGCAGGAGTTAGTGATAGATATCCAAAGAAAAAGAGCATCGATAAAATATTTTTAACATGAACAGAACCAAAAAAATAGCCCAGCCACAAAAGGGGATGCAAACACATAGAACACTTTTGTTTCTACATTTTAAAATGTATGTGAAGGCAGCTAGGTGGCTCAGTGGATAAAGCACTGGCCCTGGATTCAGCAAGACCTGAGTTCAAATTCTGCCTCAGACACTTGACACTTACTAGATGTGTGACCCTGGGTAAGTCACTTAACCCTTATTAGCCCACAAAAAAATGTGTGAGCGTATATACATGTGCATCTATCTGTATGTGTATTAAGAAAATGACTAGACAATAGAAACTCAAAGATTCTCATTCAAAGCTTTCTTGTTCTTTGCAAGTTGAAATGTTTGTTGGTGATCACTGAGTTCACAATATAGAAGATCATGTAATTTAAAAAAATGAATTGAGTTTAGAAAGGACCATTTTACACTCAGGAATCCAGTACCAGGAGAATCCAAGTCCAGGGTATGCTGGCAAATGTTTAACAATCATCTCCCGAGGGTAAAAACTAAACAAGCAAATGAACAAACAAACAAATAAATGAATGAATAAATAAATAAATGCATATATGTATATGCATGTGAGTTTATATGTATATATATAATACATAGAGACACATATATTCAAGACACACTTTCAGATTTAATCAACATGATTAACGTTCTTACCATCCTTTTCTTATGCCTAAACCTTCAGATGAATGGCTTGATGCTGCAGGATGACTACAACCTCCTAACTGGTCTTTCTGTACCCAGTCTCTTCCCTTTCTAGTAGCTGCCCAAGTGATAACCCCCAAACAGAAGTCTGATCATGTCACCTGCCCCACCTGAGAAGCTTCAATGCTTTCCTGTTGAATAGAATCCAGACTCCTCTGTCTGGCATTTGGAACCTTTCACAATCTGATCCCAGCCTGTCTTTGCAAGCTAATTACACTTGAGTCTCCTTTGGGCACTTGTTGCCTGGAGGTTTCAATCAAACTGGCTTACTTGTTCTTCTTCATACATAACATTCCATCTCTTTTCCACACTCCCTCCCTTACCTTGAACTTTGGGAAAAACTAGCTCCCATCAAGGCTGAGCTCATGTTCACCTTCCTTCAGGAGACCTTTCTTGATCTTCCCTTCTCCTGCTCATCCCAATCACTTTGTATTTATTTATTTTAATACCTTTATCCTTTGTAAATTGTATTCATTTTTATGGTAAACTTAACAATTATCAACAGACTTCTCAACTTATGAAGAAAAAGAATCTTGCATAAGAAACTGTGAACTTCTGTTATGTACATTGTCACGTACAGTTTTTTTGTTTTTTAGTGAGGCAGTTAGGGTTAAGTGACTTGCCCAGGGTCACACAGCTAGTAAATGTCAAGTGTCTGGGGCCGGATTTGAACTCAGGTCCTCCTGAATCCAGGGCTGGTGCTCTATCCACTGTGCCACCTAGCTTCCCCATACAGTTTTTTTTTTTTTAAGAAATAGAAACAAATCAAACAAGGCGATTAACAAAACTGCCTTGTTTATTTGTATCCCCTTCTGTATGTTTTCTTTTCTTCATAGGACTTAAAAGTATTTTGTTGATGCTTGTGTTTTGTTTGTGTGTTTTTTTTTTTTTTTTTGCTTAGGCAATTGGGGTTAAGTGACTTGCCCAGGGTCACACAGCTAGTAAGTGGCTGTCTGAGACTGGATTTGAACTCAGGTCCTCCTGACTCCAGGGCAGGTGCTCTATCCACTGCACCACCTAGCTGCCCCTTGATGCTTGTTTTTTGTGATTACCTGTTGCTGACTACTAACCTACTGGGACAGAAGAAACCCTCTCTTGTCAAAAATATGCATAATCCAGCAAAACCAAACAAACACATTAGCCAAATCTGAGAATGCAAATCACTAGGCTGTTTTGTCAAGAGGTCTGAAGACTTGTTTTGTATCTACCCTGTATTTACTTATCTATGAATATGCTGTACCACCTATCAGAATGAAAGCTCTTGGAGGGCAGGAGCTATCTTATTTTTGAATGTATATTTGCAGAACTTAGTACAGAGCTTGGTATGTAATGGACAATTAATATGTTTTTTGCCTGATTGATCAATTGCATCAAATGCACATACTCGCTCATGGTCCTAATGGCCCTAACTAAGCAGGAAGGCAAGGGAGATTATATTGTCTTGATAGCTTAGAAAATGTCATCCTTGGAAGCTGGACATTGACACTTAACTGTTAGCTGTTTAATGCAGTGTTCAGGGCAAAGCCAGAGAGCCTCGTTTCCAATTCGGGCTGTTTCTCTGTTAGCTAAGCCCTGCCAGCCCCTGCCTCCACCATTCTCCTTGTCATGTACTACTCTACAGACCCAGCACAAGCAGAAACCTCTGCCCAGCCTGTCACTTAAACCAGATTTCTGGTAAGTTGGTAAATAATGATGGGGAGACGTGGGGTGTCAAATGTGCTTTTGGCATGCATAGCATCAGCATGTGCTGCTCCATTTGGGTGAGACCGCTCCCATCTGGCTTCCATATAGAGACATAGCTTTCCCTCCAGATGGTGCTGACACTCTCCCTTGATTGCTCTCTTTGTATGGGAAGGCGCACAACTCCATCTTGCTTAATGATGGAGCCCTGGAAAGGGAACATCTGGATTGGCTCTAGGTGCCTTGTTAAACATCTTGCAAGCTCCCCATGTGAGAGCTGAACGAGTCTTGGAGCTATGACAGATGTGTCATGGGCCAAACCATTTACCTGGCTTGGGAGCTCTTGCAAGGCAGGCAAAAGCACTTTGACCCCGGCTTATCCTTTGGCTTCACAATGAAGAGCAGGTGGCTCTCAAGAGGGGACATAATGCCCTGCCCACTCCTGAAGGAGCCGCTCAAGATCACCCACTCATCTGGCATTCCCTGACCTGCCTTCATTCAGCTTTGGAAGGTCAGTCTACCATTTATTAGGAGGCTGAAAATGAGTGAAGGAAACTAGACAAGCCAGCCAACACTTTCCAGGATGCTGAGAATTCAGCACAGTTTGGCTATAGTTCAGCATCATGTAATGGAAAGAATGACAGCTGACCTCTTAGAATATTATAAGGGTTACAAAAGAATCATGGTACAATGGATAGAGAGATGGCTTGGTGTCAGAAAGACCTGATTAGAGTTCTTCTGACACTGGCTGTGTGATCCTGAGCAAGTCACTCATTAGTGCCCCAGGCAACTGCCGAAAATCCGTTTCAGAGCAGGTGTGACTTGCCTTATTGGGAGGAATGCATGCCAATTAAATCATAGGAATGATTTTCCCTCCCTCATCCTCTCCCCCAAAAGTTTACCAAGCACTTGACATTCCCTCTCTAATTTGAACTTCACAGCAGCCCAATGAGTTAAAAGCTACAGATATTTTTTATTCCCATTTTAATAAATGATGAAATGGAGATTGGATTGGAACCTTGATTTTTCTTGACTTCAGGCCCATGGCCCTTTCTAGAATATTCCTCTGGAAAAATACTGTATTTGGAGCTAGAAGATTCAACCTGTCTCTCCAACTTATTACTTGAGTGACCAGGGGGAGGCAATTTTGAAGCTGTGTCTGTACCCATAAAACTAAGGGGGTTTGACTAAATCAACTTTAAAGTTCTTCCAACTCTAAATCATACAATACTTATGAACACAACTGCCTCTCGGTTATCTGGACTAATTTTGAAGAAATAAACTGGGTAATCTCCAAATTATTTTCATTGTGCTTCAAGGATACATTTATACATACATGTGTATAGATATAGATATAAATGTATGCATGTATATCTATATCTATACATACATATGCATACATATATCCCCCATTAGATTATAAGGTCCTTGAGGGTGGGGACTTTTACATTTTTATATTTGTATCTGCAGCATTTAGTACAGTGCTTAGCACATAGTAGGTGCTTAATAAATGTTTACTGAGTGACTGATGCTATATGAACTATTTATGCCAATATATTTATAGTATACAAGCCATTTGTAGTACATTTATTTTGTCTGATCATATTTTGTTCAAGCTAATATTAAAAGTAGTTATTCCCTAAAGACTTCCATCCATTCATTCAAGAACATTTATTTATTAAGTGGCTACTATATTCAAAGGCATGTACTAGGCATTGAACATACAAATAAATTGGACATGGATATTATATAATATAATAAGATTAAAAACAAAGAAATGTATACAGATAGTATCTAATACCAGAGACTTTCTCCTTACCCAAAGGGCCAAAGCACACTTTGAAGGGTTTTCACTTCACTGGCTCATTGTGACCACTTAACTACTCTTGAAAAACAAAACTTCATTTTTATGCCCCTTACTTCTCTCTACTATGAGGGTATAACCACCAAGTCCCCTTAAAAGCATACAAGTTCATAAGGCTCAAAGCATGAACACGTTTATTTACAGGTTAAAGACAACAAATAGAACTCATAGAAAAACCTAATGAGGGTCATGACATCCACCAATGAGCGATCTTCTCCCAGAGAACTATACAGTCTTTTATGGTATCATCTTTTATAGGGCTCTGGCAATAATGACAGGTTTTTCTCCTTCACATTGGCATTCCCCTCCATTCTTACTCATGTCACAGTGTCACTTTCCCTGGAATTTATGCATAAAGTGTCTCTCCTGTGGTGAGATTGGTTCTCAGTATAGTTTTTATGCTGTTTTATGCTTCTCTGCTTATAGCCCTTACGTGCATTGCGTGTAGGTGGCAACTGTCTTCTTTCCTTCTCTGCATCTTCACAATTTTAGAAATTTTAGTAATTGTGTAAAGTCTGTAACACAAATTTAAAATGCACCCCAAAGTGTCTTTATTTCAGAAATCTTCTCTTCTCCTTCTGTTTCTACAACCCTCTGGCCTCAAATACATAATGCAGGATTGGGATTATATTTTTCCTTCAACCACCCTTCTGAATATCAAATTGTCTCAAGATGTTTTTTATGATTAATTAATATTCTTTCTTCTCTAGTTTCTCTGTGTTGTATCTCCTACCTGTACCAAAGTCTCACATAGGTCTAGAGGCCCAAAAGAATATCTTAATATCTCTTCAAGTTATCTCTCTCCATGTCACATCTGAACCAGGGGTGTACTGTTGCTAGTTTGAACTGGCTCAAGAGAGTTGATTGTTAAATTTTCACTGTGAGCATTTATACTCCAGAGAAAAGGACATGATAGAAATCAGGGCTGATTATCTAGACTTAAGAAAGGGTTGATTATCTAGAAAGAGGAGAAAATGTTCATTGTGAAGACCAAACTTAAAAGTGTGTTGTCCAGACATATTTTTGGAGCTGTTTGTTAAATGTGTACTGGTATACACCTGCATCATTCACTCTGTGGCAGCTGGACCAGGTTATTTAGAATAGCCACCTAAAACATCTAGGTGAAGGAAAGGGAGTCATGCATATGAATTACCATGTGTTAGGAAGGAAACTATTTGTAGTCTCCATTATAGAAATAATTATTATAAAAGGGAAAGTGAGTTAATATGCAAAGGTGAAGTCCAAGCAAAGATGTTATAAGAAATTTGAAGAAGAAGAGATCCATTTGGCTTGGGAGGCAGGGAGTAGAATGGGACATGGAAAACCTCATGGAATTGTGGGCCTCTGAGCTGACCTTCAAAGGACATCAACAGATATGCATAGACAATATGTGCTGTGAATGTTTTAACAACTGGATCTTTGGGAGAAAATATATATATACAGGACACTCTTTTCAGTTTAATCTGCATTATTAAGGTTTTCTCCATCCCTTCCTTAATATTAGAAATCAACAAAACAATAAGTGAAGCCTTGATTTAAAGCATCTGCTGACTGTTAAGGTGTAAATGCTCACACTGAAAATTTAATTGTGAGTTGAAATGAGCCTCAGCTTCAGCACATCACTGGGCATATATTATAGGCATGGAACAAAGTGCAGAGAAACATGGAGATGGGAGAGGGAAGGATGAGAACAGAGAACAGTCCACTTTATCTTGAACATAGGATACATAAAGAATAAAGGTTTAAATAGGGTTGCACTGGTGGACTGGACCCAAATTGTGGATGACTGTGAAAGCCAGGAATTTATATTTTATTAGGATGTACATGGAAAACCACTAAAGATTTTTGTAGAGAAATGACATGGCAATGGTAATACATTAAGCAGGTTACTTAGACACTAGTATGAAGTGGAGATCTGCCATGGTATGGTAGATAGAGCACCGGACACCATCAGGAAGATGTAAGTTAGATATTTACAAATTCTCCACTTCTAGAAGCAGCAAGATGGCACAATGGATAGAGTGGTAGACCTGGAGTTTTAACATCTGGGCTCAACTCTAGCTCTGTGACCCTGGGCAAGTCACTTCACCTCTATTTGGTTCAGTTTCCTCACCTGTAAAATGGCGATAATAATACCACCTACCTCCCAGGGTTGTTGTGAGGGTCAAATGAGATATTATTTGAAAAGTGCTTAGCATGATGCCTGGCACATAGTAGACATTTAATAAATGCTTATTTCCTTCTTTGCTTAGTAGCTCTAGGCATGTCAGTTAACTTCTAGGCACTTCAGTTTCCTTATCTTAAAAATGGAAACACACACATTTAAGAGGATTTATTTAAAAAGATGATTGGTATGTAACATGTGTAGCAAACCTCAAAGTTCGGTAAAGAGATGTGCTACTATTATTAAGTACTGACCAAGCAAAATAGAGACAAAAAACAACAATGACAAAACCCAAACCCACAGTTAAGAGTCTATTGTGATAGTCTGGATAAGAATGGATAAGTATCTCCTAAGGATGTGATTTGCAAATTGATGAGGCTTGATTGTAGTTTAAGCTGGAAAACACTTTATGGGAGGGAGATTTCTGAGTGGAGCCCTCTATTTGTAGAAATAGGATTTAGGTCTACTAACTCATAAACCATTGGTAGCTGAATAGGGCATGGTCTATCCAGATTGGATTTGAGTGGGAAGTTTCTTTATAAATTCCTATAGTTAATTTAAGATTTCAGAATTAAATATGAGTGATGATTTTAACCTCTAGTAGCAATTCCAATTGGTACAGAAGTAGTAACAAGACATTCAGCATTTTGTCTGTATATCCTTCATCCAAGGAAAGATTACAAAAATCTGCTGGTCTGGCCAACAGTGACCTCAAATGATTCCAAAATCTAGGTAAGGAAAAACTTCCTAATAATCATAGAATTATCACCAAATAGAAAGAGTTGATTCCAAAGGTAATGAGTTCCCTGTTATCAGAGGTCCTCAAGCAAGAACTAAATGATTGCTTGTTGATGCAGTAGAAGGGTCAAACTAGATGGACTCTCAGCTCCTTTTTTTTTGTTGTTTGCAGGGCAATGAGGGTTAAGTGACTTGCTCAGGGTCACACAGCTAGTAAGTGTCAAGTGTCTGAGGCAGGATTTGAACTCAGGTCCTCCTGAATCCAGGGCTGGTGCTTTATCCACTGCAGCGCTACCTAGCTGCCCCCTCAGCTTCTTTTTAACCCCAAGTTTCTGTGATCACTTCCTTCCACTCTCCTGCCAGGTATGCAGCCTAAATGAAAAGCATCCCTAAATCTTGTTAGCTGTCATGTTAACTCGGAATATTTCATCAAAAAGATCTCAGGATAAAAGCTTAGGGAATAATAACTCAGGTGTTAGTTGTTAAAGAGTTTGGCACCATGCCCATGGGATGACCAATAAAATGACAGCCATCCAGAAGAAACATGAAAGATCTCTCCTCAGCATTTCTATATACCTGAGTTTGCTGTAGACATGACATCCAGGTGATTGATTAAATTTATTGCTCCTCATCTCTATGTACTAGCATGATGGAAGCAGAGCTAGGACAGCAAAGGCTTCCTTTGTGGAGTTTTTGCCAAATTTTAGCCTGAAGGATTTATGTTCCCCAGAATAGCTTACTTTGACAAATTGACTTTATAAGCTGAGGCTATGTTTAGATAAGTGAACCAGTTCAGATGGTACTAAATGGTGCCCAGGAGGCTAACAAAGAAGGTCTTCCAATTGTTCTTGACTATGGTCCCCAAACGCATACAGGAATTGTGGGGAAAGTGGCTGGCTAATTTGTTTGTGAATGTGCATAGAGACTTTTTAAGAATGTAGCACAATTTTTGCCTCTCCATCTGTCTCTGTCTTCCTCTCCCTTCCCTCTTTTTCTTTCTTCTCTCTGTCCCTCTTTGCCTCTCTGTCTCTTTCTTTGTCCCTGTATCTCTTTCAGTCTCTGTGTCTCCCTCCTTTCTTCCCTGATTCATGCCCCCCTCCCTGCCCCGTGTTTCTCATACCGAATGAGACCTTTGCCTAATGAGGGTTTGATCTTAATTACTTTTTGATGAAGGAGGCTAGAAACTATGCATATCAGCATGTTTTGTGTTAACCAATTATCCATAAATAGTGTACCTGAACATTTTATTGTTTGTTTTGTTTTTTGTTTTTTGCAGGGCAATTGGGGTTAAGTGACTTGCCCATGGTCACACAGCCAGTAAGTGTTAAGTGTCTGAGGCTGGATTTGAACTCAGGTCCTCCTGAATCCAGGGCCGGTGCTCTATCCACTACACCACCTAGCTGCCCCCTGAACATTTTAAAGTAAGACTTTTTCCAATGGGAAAAAATAAAGTAATATTATACATATATATATATATATGTTGTATACACACACACACACACACACACACATATATATATACTATAAGGTTTACAAAGTGCTTTAGCTACATTGCTGCAATTGGTAGAGTTTTAGAATTGAACTCAGGATTGTCCAAGTCAAGAATCCATAGATAAATGCAAGGGCATCCATGGACTTGGATAGGAAACAAACCAAACAATATTGAGTTTCACCAACTAACCAAAATGTAGCATTTCCTTCATTTATGAACCTAGGCAACAAACTACAGCAGGATTATATTAACAGTATTCGTGATTTTGGAATCAATCAAAATCACAGATATTTTGATATGACATTACAGATATCTCAAACTATCATTTATACTCATTACTATTTTGAAGTTTTTCAATTGTTAGATGTAATGCTAGATCACATGCAATCAAACTCTTTCTATTCAAAGAATAAATTTCAAAACAATTTGTTTCCTTGTAATCCTGTGTATTTTATTTTATGAATTTTAAGAACATTATTATAAGAATAAGCCCATATGTTTCACCAGCCTGCCAAAGGGGTTCATTGTAGAAAAAATGTTAAGAACTAAGTTCTAATCCCACCTTCAAAATTTGTTAGTTTTGTAGCCATGGATATTCTTTTTTTTAAGAAATATTTTTATTTATATCTTTTGTATTTACATTGCCTAGATTTCCCCTTTTATAATTCAATTACTGACTTTTTTTTCTTTATATCACAATCATTTCTGGAGGGGGGTGGGATAAATTTTTCTTCCTCTAGTTTGAATCTTCCTTTATAACAAAGAAAAACAAGCAACCAAAATGGTCCAATACAGTGATCATATCAGACAGTACAAGATATCCACAAAATCTTACTGCAGTTTTATGGATTAATTACTTTAAGCTGCATAAAGGCTTTTAGGATGCCCTGAATATACTCTCCATTCCCATCCCATAACTCTTCCCCCACCACTTTACCCTAGCGGTTCTCCTCCTGCTCCCCTGAGAAGGGAAGAAACCATTCTTCAGGACCATCGGTTTTTTTAGTCACTCAAGAGTTTGCCTCCCTAAAAGGAACCTGCACAAAATTCAAAGTGCTAAAAAAAAAAGTCTGTTACAATTAACACTAGCTTGAAAGATACCTAAGTGTTCATGATGCGAATAGTACTTTTGTACAACATTGTGGTTCTTTGACAATGATGCAGATTAAACTTCATCCTTGCCTATCTACTCTAATCTGTAGCCCCAGGTAAATCAACCTCAAGGGGTCCATTGAATTTGACAACCACCAGTTGTAGAGAAAGCATCCTTCCAAAGACAACCCATTTCACTTTTGGACAACTCTAATTGTTCAGGGTTTTTTTGTCCCCCCACCCCTTCCTACATACAATGAGGCTAAATCTGCCTGTGGAACTGAATAGGTTACCATTAGACCAGTGTGCACTTCCTGAGATTGATCAAGTCTTGTGATACAGACAGAATGTCAAGGGGAAGTCCCTGGACCAAGGAACAGATAGACCGTTGGATGCCAGAATTGGGAGACACTAATGAACGGTAGCCCCTCCCATGTAGGCAGTTGCAGCCCAAAGGTTTCTTTGTTTCATGATTAGCAGAAGGCTTTGTTTGCATTGCTGACATAGTATTTGGAATCTACATGGACCATTTGATTTGTGCTCTGCATCCTTGCTGATTGACCGCAAACAAAATTCCTTATTCCTAGACTAAGATCTGGACCTAGTCTTTTCTCAAGGCCGCAGGACCCCAAGGCATTTAGCTAAACTCCTCAGACCTGGTGGATGACCCATAAATGAATAAAAGGCTGTATGCATCACCACTCAAGCATCCTCTCCAGGAAGAAAAGGGAGACAAAGGGGACATCACACCACAAACTCAGAGCCATTAAGTTCTCCTTGCTCTGAGTTTGACAGCTTTATTCTTACAATACTGGATAGAACCATGGATCTGGATTCAGGAAAACTGTAGTTCAAATCTAGCTTCAGACACTTACTAGCTGTGTGACCTTGGGCAAGTCACCTCACTTCCTGTCTGCCTTAGTTTCCTCATCTGTAAAAATGAGGCTAATAGTACCTGCTTTTGAGAGGTATTTTGAGGTTAAAATGAGATAACATTTGTACTCTGCAAACCTTAAAGTGCTATTTTTCTTGTTTCATTGTTTTTTAGGCTTCTTTGCTTAGTAGCTCTAGGCATGTCAGTGACCCCATTTGGGGGAAAGATACTGGAGTGGTTTGCCATTTCCTTCTCTGGTTCATTTTATAGACGAGGAAGCTGAGGCAAACAGGGTTAAGTGACTTGTCCAAGGTCACATAGATAATAAGTGTCTGAGACCAGATTTGAACTAGGAAGATGTCTTCCTGACTTTGGGCCTGGCACTCTAACCACTGCTCTAAAGTACTATACAAATATCCTTATCTTCTTCTTATTATTACTACAACATGCCCCCTGCTTCTATAAGGTGAGTCATTTGTACCTATCTACAAGCAACCTTCCTATGATAGGAAGCCAAGAAGAACAAGTTTAATCTCTCATGAAATCAATCAATCAATATGATTTTTTTTTTAGTGAGGCAATTGGGGTTAAGTGACTTGCCCAGGGTCACACAGCTAGTAAGTGTTAAGTGTCTGAGGCCGGATTTGAACTCAGGTACTCCTGAATCCAGGGCCAGTGCTCTATCCACTGCACCACCTAGCTGTCCCAATCAATAGTTATTAAGTGCCTACTATGTACCAGGCTCTCTGCTAAGTGCTGAGGATACAAAAAAAGGCAAAAGATAGTCCTTGCCCTCAAGGAGTTTACAGTCTAACAGAACACCTTCCAAACTGCAAGATATATCCTCCTTGAATTTTATCTTCTCTCCAAGTCCTTCATCCGAGCCTCATATTTTATAGATAAAGAAAAACACCACTTTTTGCTACTTTAGAATCAAGGTACCACAGAGGAAATAATGGAAGACAATAGAGATCCTGTAGCCTAGAGCTTAACATTTTTGGGTCATGGACCCCTTAGGCACGTCTGGTAAAGCCTGTGGATGCCCTACATATCGCTGCCTACATTCATAACTGAAGGGTAGGCCGCATGTCAGTTAGGCACTGATGAAAATAGAGAGGTCATTGTTTTTTCCATCCAAGTTTAGGAATCTTCTGAATTCCATGTCCTTGGACTCTGCTTAAGAATCCTGTTTCTATACAGAGTATGAAACTGAAGAGATGAGAGAGGAATTTGCTTGCCTGAGATCGCATAGTGAAATATGAAGCAAAGGTGGCTTTAGAATATCGGTCTCCTCACTCCCAGCCCAGTCTATTTGGTCTGTTGGATCAGTCCTCAAAATAGATAATTGAATGGGGATAAATGTAAAGTCTAATAATTCATTTTTTTATTATTATTATTATTATTATTTTTGGTGAGGCGAATGGGGTTAAGTGACTTGCCCAGGGTCACACAGCTAGTAAGTGTCAAGTGTCTGAGGCCTGATTTGAACTCAGGTCCTCCTGAATCCAGAGCTGGTGCTCTATCCACTGTGCCACCTAGCTGCCCTAATAATTCATTTTAAATCAACTTCATCAATTAAAAAAATGGGAGAGATGTGATAAGATAGTTTGAAAAAGATATGGGGAATGGGAAGGCAAGTTCTGTGTGAGCCAACAGTGCAATACAGCAATCAAGGAAATAAACTATTGGGCTGCATTAAGTGAGGGACAGGGCCTGGGACTAAGTGGGGTAATGTAACAATTGGAATGACGCCACCTGCTGGAGACTCACTGTAGGAAAGCTCCACCATGAGGAGAAGGCGCCTGAGGGGAAGACATGTGGCTTTTCTTTGGCATTAGGAAGTGACATTTGCTTGTGGGAGGAAGAGGGAGGACTCTGGTGGAGAGTGGAGCTAAAGATGCTCTCTCCCTTTGATAGATGAATCTAGGCCTCTCTCCATCAGATTCTTATTTTCTTTAATAAATGCTTAACTCTTGCTAAAGCTTATAATTTATTGGTGACCACTCATTAGATATTTTAGACAGACTAGCTAGAATTTTAGCCCCTTACAGTAAGAATACTGCACCCTGCCTTGATGAGCCCACTCCTGAAGAAGGGGTTTCATTATACTTACATAATTTTAGGAAAGGCATTGATGAGTCTGGATAATGGCCACAGGAGGGTAAACAGGATGAGGAGGAGCCTTGAGAACAGGCCTCAAGAGGATGGATTGGAAGAATTGTCATCTCCCTTCCCATTAGGCTGTGCTTTCCTAGAGAACAGAGACTATTTTTGCCCCCCCCCCCCTTTTTCGCATACTCAGCACTAGCATGGGGCCTAGTACATAGTAGGTGCCTAATAAATATTTATTCATGGATTGAGATGTTTTGCCTGGAGAAGAAAAGACTTCACAGAAAGGTGGGAGTTATCTTCAGCTATCTGATCAGATGTGTGTTTTATGTATTGTCTTCTGCCATTAGAATTTAAGCATCTTGAGGGCAGGTACTATCTTTTTGCTGCCTTTGACTCTCCTGCTTAGCATAGTGCTTGGCACTTAGTAAGTACTTAATAAATATTTGTTGATTCATTAGCTTCTGTTTAACCTCAGAGGGTATAACCAAGTTATGCAGAGGTAAATCCAGGTCTAATATAAGAAAGAAAACAAAACCCCAAACTGCCTAACAGCACTATGCAGAAGTGGAATACACTATTTTGGGGAGGGGGGGGGAAACAGCCTGGACAATCACTCAGTATGTATGCCACAGAGCAGGACTTCTTAAACTCTTTCCACTCATGACCCCCCCCCTTTTTTTTTTTTTACATTTTTACATTTTTTTACATTTTACATGACCTTGGGTATATAGGTATATAAAATAGGCACACATAATCTTTTACCATTGTCAAATTTTTCTCAAGCCCCACATTCTTGACCCACAGTTTGAGAAGTTTGAGAAGCTAGGCTGTAAAGGACAAGAACAGCTAGGTTCTACAGTGGTTAGAGTGCCAGCCCTGGAGTCAGGAAGATTCATCTTCCTGAGTTCAAATCTAGCCTCAGACATTTATTTGCTGTGTGACCCTAGACAAATCACTTACCCTCTCCATGCCTTGATTTTCTCATCTGTAAAATGGGAGTAATATTAACACCTCCCTCCCAGGGTTGTTAAGAAGATGAGTTAAAATATGTGAAACATTTTATCAAGTTAAAGCACTATATAAATGCTATTTTAAATTCTTGTTAATTAGGAACAATAGAGTAACAGATTTAGTCTTGAAGGTAAGGACAAACTTTCACATATATGTATATATGATAACATATATAAAATACTTTGCAAACCTTAAAACCCTATGTAAATGTATATGTATGTATGTGCATATATATATTTAATAAATATATTAATTATGTATGTATATACTTAATAAATGTTTTCACACACATACACATATGCATACATATGTGTAGGTATATACATATATGTGTGTGTGAGAAAAACATGTATTAAGAAGCCCTTACTGTGTGCAAGGCACTGAGCCATGTGTGGGGGACAACAGACAGCATAATTCTTAATAAATGTTTTTATTCATTCATTCATTCACCCATCCATTTTTGTCTGATCCTTCCATCCCTGACATTCTGTAATTTAAAATATTTCCACTATACCAGAGACTGTTTTAAATTTATATTTTTCTAATTAAATTTGGTTTGATTTTCATTTTCGGTTCCTACACCAAGGATTTTAAATTTCTCTCTCTGCATGTGTGTGTGTGTGTGTGTGCGCGCGCGCGCGCGCGCACGCTGGACCCCTTTGGTCACCTCATGAAGCCTGTGCACCTCTTTGTGAGAGCTACCATCCCATTGCCCAATTCTCATCTCTAACGGAAGCACTAAGGGACCAGGGAAAAAACATCACCTGTTTTCCAGTGGCTTTCAGATATAAACAATGAATTCACACAATTTGCAAGATAATTAATCTTCCAGACAGGCTATACAATCTATCAGCTTACAAAGGAAATCACTACCATATATAATGTTTTCTATGACTGAGAAAGATTACACTAGAGTTCCACAAAGGGAGAAGCAACATTTAAATGTCTGCTACATTCCAGGCACTGGGCTAAATTCTGGGGATACAATGACAAAACTGAACCTGTCCCAGTTCTCAAAGAACTTACATTTTAATGGGAGAGACAACACATGTACAAAACATAGACACATCAACCTCATAGTGATTTCTAAGATGGCAGCATTGGTGTTAGCTAAAGGGGTCAGGAATGACCTGATACTTCAGCTGAACTTTGAAAGGAGCTGGGGTTTCTAAGAGGTGGTGATGAGAGATGTGGGCTAGACTGTGCAAAGGCATAGATGGGGAACTGTAGGGCTCAACTCAACAGAGTGAGGATGGGATATGAGAACTCTGGTACAGTGGAAAGAGAGAGGTTGGGCATTTCGAAAGTTTCAGTAGCCCTCAATACAAGTTGACTCTAAAGCATAGATCAGTCCTTTGTGGGGAAGCCTTCAAGGGATACTACAAAGAGAAGGAAGTGGGGAATTTTGGTGTGAAGAAAACAATATCTAGCTAGATGTGGTGCTCCATGCCTGTCATCCCTTCTTCTGGGAAGGGTAAGGCTGATTGATTGCTTGTGTTCAGGAATCCTGAGCCACAGTAGGAGCTAAAGCTGATTGGGTGGTCACACTAAATTGGGCACCAATGTAGTCTTCTTACCACCAGACAACATAAGGAAGGGAGAATAAGCCCAGTCAGAAAAATAGAGAAGGTTAAAACTGTCATAGGAATCAGCAGTGGGGTCAGACCCATAGTGGCTACTATAATTCTAGCCTGAGTGAAGTAGGGACACCCCACCCCGCCCCCAAAAAGAAAATCTATCTGGTAGTCAGAAAACCTACGTGTCCCATCACTAACTCACTATGTCACCTTGATCAAGGTACTTCCTCTCTCCTCTATAAAATGATTCCCAGGGCCCTTTCTAGCCTTAAAATTCTCTCTAGATCCATGATTATGATAAAAAAAATTTTAGATTTGAAATTGATAGTCTGTTCTAGAGATGATGAAACTGAGACCTAGAGAAGTGACTATAACCTGACATAGTCAAAATGAGAAATACTTTCACCTAGGATTAAAACAGTTGCCCCTGGACTGGTCATGGTCCCAATAATATGGAAGATAGTTTGACCAGGGTGGGTGGGGAAGGCAGTGGTGACTATGTTGAGGACAGTATGATAATGAGTCCCATTGGGTTGAAAAATGAAGTATCTTGTCCCTTATAAGATCCCTCCTACAACCCCACAGGAGTTGAGGGTAAGGTAGGTTCTTAGAAAAGAGTACCTTGGACATAAGATCCTGAGGCTAGTGCTTGCTGAGGGAAAGAGGTAAGTCAGATTGTAAACTCCTTGAGGGCAAGGACTGTCTTTTACCTCTTTATATCTCAAGTACTTAGCACAGGACCTGGAACTTAGTAGGACTTAATAAAAGTTTATTGACCGATTGATTGAGTCAAGCCAGCATGAGGCTAAGAGAGTGGACACAGGAAGGACACATACCTTGCAGAAGGAAGCCCCCTACTCCACTTCATAGACCAAGTCCAGGTTGCTTCAGTTTAGATAGGGATCAGAAAATCGAAGTTCTCTTTCAAATCCAGCTCAATTATGAGACAGCTAGAAAGTGCCTTGAATACAACATAGACCTAGAAGGACGGCCTGAGTGAAAAATCTAGCTTTGGAAATTTCATGTCACTTAACCTCTGTCTGCCTCAATTTCTTCATATGTAAAATGGGGATTATGATAGCATCTGTTTCTCAACAGTATTGTGAGAATCAAATGAAATGATACCTGTAATGTTGTTGTTTAGTTGATTAGTCATTTCCAACTCTTTGTGACCCCATTTGGGGTTTCCTTGGCAAAGATACTTAGAGTGGTTTCTCATTCCTTCTCTAGCTCATTTTACAGATGAACAAACTGAGGCAAACAGGGCTAAGTTACTTGTCCAGGGTCACACATCTAGTAAGTGTCTGAGGCTGGATTTGAATTCAGGTCCTCTTGACTTCTGGGATGGCACTCTATCCATTGTGCCACCTAGTTGTCCCAGACCAAAAAGAATAAGGAGGTAAAGCAGGCTATGATATTCCCAACTAGCCAACTCAGATTGATATGAGGACTACCATTCTCCCAAAGAAAAATTCTGATAGATACCAGGTCCTCCTCTACAGTTGAGTAATCTTCTATGTCCCCAAGTCTTCACCCAAGTGCAGTGCTCCCTGAGTGTGCTCCCTTACCTCCATCAGACAAATGGCCCTTGACATCTGAGTGCAAGGAATCCATCCCTACATATATTGTTCATGTAGCACAAAGAAGCCAGCATCCAGGACCATCTTTGACACCTCTCCCCCACCACTTCCCCTCCAGCACCAACCAAAGGAGTTCTTTATAAGGCAAGCAGGAAAGGAAGCATGCGTGTATTAAGCACCTATGAAATACCAAGCAATGTGATATAAGTACTTGACAGACATCATATCATTTCATCCTTACCACATCCCTGAGCTGTTATTATCCCCCATTTGACAGTTGAGAAAAACCTAAAGGCAGACAGAGATGAAATCACTTATCCAGAGTCACCCAGTTACTGAGTGTCTGAGACTGGATTTGAACTCAGATCTTCCTGACTCTGGACTCAGAACTTTATCCACTCTGCCATCTAGCTACCTTTTAGGAAAGCAGGCAGCTAATTATCATTATCTAAAAGAGGGAATGAACAGTTCAGAGTTAAAGTACCTTCAATTTGTTCCAATGGCCATGAAGTTGGCTGAGAATTTGGTTAAGCATGAAAGGTACCAAGGTTATCCACTGCAACCCAGGCCATTAACTTTCTTTTTTTTCCTCTTTTTTTTTTTTACAGGGCAATGGGGTTAAGTGACTTGCCCAGGGTCACACAGCTAGTAAGTATCAAGTGTCTGAGTCTGGATTTGAACTCAGGAACTCCTGAATCCAGGGCCGGTGCTTTATCCACTTCGCCACCTACCGCCCCCCCTCTTTTTTTTTTTTTTTTGGGTAAGGCAATGAGGATTAAGTGACTTGCCCAAGGTCACACAGCTAGTAAGTGTCAAGTGTCTGAGGCTGGATTTGAACGCAGGTCCTCCTGAATCCAGGGCCTGTGCACGACCACCTAGCTGTCCCTTGTTTTCCTGTTTTCTAAGCCAGATATCTATCAGTAACACCACTATCAGACAAACTCTTGCCTTTCCTGGTTTCCTTTCAGTGCCAGTTAAAATCTTATCTTTTCTGGGAAGCCTTTCCCAATCCTTCTTAATTTTTGTGAATTCCCTCTGTGAATTATCTCCAATTTATCCTTTCTAGAGCTTGTTTGAAACATAGTTCTTGGCATGCTGTCTCCCCTGTTAGGCTGTGATCTCTATTAAGACATGGACTTTTTTTCTTTCTTTGTATCCCTGGACCTTAACCCAATGCGTGCCAAATGATGGGTGCTTAATCAATGTTTATTGACTGACTATCTCTAGCATGGTAGAGTAATAGATTTAGAAATGAAAGAGAGGTTACTAAATCCAATCTCTTGATTTTACAGAGAAGGAAACAGAGGTCCTGAGAGCTAAAGTCCCTTGAACATGGTCTCACAGGTAGAAAGTGTCTGAGATGGGATGTGTTTCTTTCGTGCAACATTCTATCTCCTATCTCTGTGCTTGTTGCACAGGCAACTGACCCCCCCCCCCCCGTCCCCTAATTTGGAATGTACTCTTTGCCTCCTTCTATTAGAATCCCTGGTTGTTTTGTTTCCCAAAGTTAAATTTAAATGTCATCTGTCTTCCTCCCACATACCAGTGCTTCCTTTCCAAATTACCTTGTATTTACTTGGCTTTTATTTTGTATGTAACATCAACATTCTGGCCCTATTCAGGGTAGGGTCTCAGCTCCTTCTCCCTGCAATGGGGGTGTTGTTTCTTCACTGCTAATCTCTAGAGCCCCCACCAGCTGTGTTCTCCTATTTTTACGAGCCCTGTGACAATAATTTAGTCTCATTTAATCACTTTATGTTGGTTAGCTTTTTACAAAGGCTTATTTACTTCAAAGCTATAGCAAGAGCACACAAACAAGCTTACTCTTTCCTATACCACCTCAGTCCCTGAGGTAATAGGCTCAAAATTTAGCTCTATTCCTACTTAACAACAGCCCAACCAAGTTCCTTTTCTGATGCAGTTGACTGAATCATCTGTCTTTCACCTTATCGAGAGTCCCAAGGGTCACTCCTTGCTGATCTGGCTCCCAAACCTGGCCCTTATTCTGAGTCTTGCGTTCCTGTGGCTTGCACTTCTGGCCAAGGTTGGAAACTCTTTCCTTTATCTAGAATGGATACTACAGTGAGGAAAAAGAATTACAGAGTTCTCCCAGAGATAGGTGAAGGAAAGAGGTAGTCAAAGGTAAGTCAGGCCATATTGAATATCAGCAATCTTGGCTTTGTGGACAATTAAAAAAAGTCTCCTCCCAACCACACGGTTGGCCAAGTGGAACCACTTGCAGAGTGTCCAAGCACATTCCACAGTCTCTCTAGGGTTATGGCCCTTATGTATTATAATGATTCTCAATTTTTCTTGGTGTCCTTAGCATGGAGAGGTTGCAATAGTTGAGCAAGTTGATGAGATCTGCACATGTGCAGATTTATATATTTACCTACTGTAAACACATATTGTCTTCTCCCTTAGAATCTAAGCTCCCAGGGGGCAGGAATTTCTTTCCTTTTATTACTGATCCCCTGTGCCTAGCACAGTGTCTGGAAAACACTTAATAAATGCTTATTGATTGATTTTATATTTATTAATCTATGTAATATGTTGTTTTGCCCCTCAGTGAAGGTGAAACCTGTTTCTTCTTTGTATTCCCAGTGCCTGGCACATAGTAGGTGCTTCATATGTACCTGAGGAATTGAATTGCTAGTCCTAATGAGCCATACTAATGAGACCGGCAAAGCTTCCCCCAAGCCTTCCTAAAGCCCAGGGCCTGGGGAAAGGAGAAGAATATCTTTACACATGAGAGATGGCAATGGTTTTATGTTGAGACCAACAAATGCTGAGAAAACAAACAGAAGCCCCAAGAGGCTCTCTGATCCTCCTGCTAGTGGAGGATGATAATTCATCATCATCAAAATAAACATCCATTTTAGGCTTGCACAGAGATGAGGATATTCTGATTTGCATAATGATGGCGATTTGCATGAGATGAGAACGCGCCTGAGTGAGTCTTGAGCTCAAATACACTCAGATGGGATATGGTCGGCACAATTTTCTCAAGGATCTCAATTTAATACTATTTATCTAATGAAAGGGAAAAAAAATAAATATTGGCTGTAACAACCCATTATGCTGGAGAGCTGGTTTTAAATTACATTTGAGTAAGGATAAGGGAGGGGAGAAGTCTGCATTCCTTTATAACGCGTATCAGGAAATAGAACCCAAAGGAGTAGTTGTCTTTGGGTAGGTGCTAGCTTTGCTCAAGGATGCTATGACTCCAAAACCAGAGTGAAATAACTGCAAGCCAAGGGAGGAACCCTACTCTTCCTTGCTGAAGAAGCCTCTGTTGAGAGGTTCATGTGGCATAATGGTCAGCATGCTGAATTTGGAGTCAGGAGACTGTGTGACCCTGGTCAAGTCATTTGAACTCTTTGTGCTCCACTTTTGTCAGGCTTAAATGAGGTAATGAGCATAAATGGCTATGGATTTTTTTTAAAGTGATAAATAAATGTTATATCTGGATTTAAAGCTGGAGGGCACCTCTGATGTCTTTTAGTCCAAACCCCATATTTTGCAGATGAAGGAGCTGATGGGTGAAGGGATTTGTCTAAGGTCACATAGGCAGTAAGAAAAAGGGAGAATTCAAACTAAGGTCCTCCGGCTTCAGATTTAGTTCTCTCTCTACCATACCATGTTGCCTTCTCTATGTAGCAGTCTCTTTTTGAGCCAAAAAAGGTCGTATTTAAGAGGTGGCATTGAATAATAGATGGGTGCTAGACCATGATTCAAATCCTACCCCTAAAATTTACTAGCTCTGTGCCCCTGGGCAGGTTGCTTCATTGCTGAGCCTCAGCTTCCTTATCTTCCTTAAAATGGGGGGAGGGGTGGAGAATACCTTTATCGTTTATCTTATATAGAAACGCAGTGTGACATAGGGAATTGAGAGCTATTTGTAAGTTCCTTAGACTAATGAAATCACAGGTCTAGCCTCTTCGGGACTTTCAGTTTCCCATAGGGTTGTTATTCTAAGGCATAAATGAGGCAATGGATACAAAGTGTTAAGAAAATTTTCAAGTGCTATTCAAGTGCCCTCTTATTGGTGGCCATTAGCCAGGGAGATGCTAGTAAATGTTTAACAACTGACTCTCAAAAAATGTACATACAACATAACTTTAAGTTCAATGTGTATTATTAACATTTTCTTCATCACTTTCTTAAGTCTAGCCAATCAACAAAAGAAATTGAGGCCTGATTTGTAGCATTTGCCAATTTCTGGTATGTAAATACTCCCACTGAGAATTTAATGATAGGCTTTCCCTAGCAAGTGGTTAGAACTGGTTCCAGCACATCCTTGCCTTTATCCACCCCTGCCTATCTCCCCCAGGTTTCTACTTCTTTCACTTCCCAGTCACCAGCTGCAAACCACACATCTGCACCTGCTCCCTCTAACTCTCTCCTTTCCAATATCCCTTTTTATGATGTCCTCCTCCCATTCACAGGCAGCTCTGGAGACTCTGACCATAGAATACTTGCTTATTGAGGTCCGGTTCTGTTGCCCAGCTTAGCAATTCATTCCCCCCAATTCCCTGGATCCTTTTGTATTTCCTGTGGCCTGGAAAGGTTGCAGGAGGACTCTGGCTGTCTCATTTTCATTTCAAAGGTAAGGGTTGATTGGCTTGGCCAGACTGGGAATAACATTTGTTCTATGCTAGAGGCTCAGGGGAAAGGACTAATCTTGGTGTACAATTTGTGCCACTGTCCTTCCCACTTCAAGCTGATATGACCTAGGGAGATTACTCTCTGGCTTTGTATGAGCATCTGTTATGGAAAATAAACACTCCAGATTTGAAGAACAGTCAGTTCTGCACATTCACAATTTAGGCTAACTGCTTATCAGACAATGCTAAGGAAACATACTTAGGAAAGCAGAGTGAGGTGTAGCAGAATGAGAGTTGGAACTAGAGGGGAGAATCCTGGGTTCAAAGGACTATACTAAAAGATCGGGCTCCTTTTGCTTGATCTCAGAGCAAGGAGTGATGGGTTTCAGAAGTTTAAAAAAAAGAGATTTAAGTTTGATGAAAAGAAAAAGGTAGTGTTTTCCCCTCAATGACAATCTTTAAGCAAGAAATGGATGATCTGTGTGCTATATGCTGTAGAAAACATTCTTGTCTGGGTTGTTGTTGTTCGTCCTTCGTTCTCAAAGAGGACCATGACATCGGGTTGATGTCATGACTTGCAGTGAAACTCAGTAACCTCACTCTCTCCTCCAGAGCCATCTGGGTCCAGTGGAAAGATATACATCAGGATGACTGGATATGGTCCTGGATAGTTAATGCAATTGAGGTTAAGTGGCTTGTCCAGGGTCACACAGCTAGTAAGTGTCTGAGGTGAGATTTGAACTCAAGTCCTATTGACTCCAGGGCTAGTGCTAGTATGGGTTGAATGAGATGATTTCTCAGGTCCCTTCTATCTTTTAGATTCTGTGAATCTCAGCTCTGATAATTGTAAGTCACTGAACCCTCTCTGAGTCCCATTTTCCTTATTTGTAAAATGGAGTCTAATGACACCTGGACTATTTACTTCAGATGCTTGTTGCAAGGAATGTGTTTCACAAACTTCAAGACACTATAGTGTTGGGACAGGTCGGTGGTTCAGTAGATAAACCACTGGCCCTGGAGTCGGAAGGACATGAGTTCAAATCCAGCCTCAGATACTTGACATTTACTAGTTGTGTGACCCTGGACAAGTCACTTAACCTTCATTATAGTATTAAGGAATGTTAAGGGGTCCCCTAAGTTTGTCTTTTTGAGTTGCAGTATTTTCTTTCTTTCTTTCTTCCTTTCTTCCTTCCTTTCTTCCTTCCTTTCTTTCTTTCTTTCTTTCTTTCTTTCTTTCTTTCTTTCTTTCTTTCTTTCTTTCTTTCTTTCTTTCTTTCTTTCTTTTGGGGGGGAAGGGAAATGAGGGTTAAGTGACTTGCCCAAGGTCACACAGCTAGTAAGTGTCAAGAGTCTGAGATCAGATGTGAACTCAGGTACTCTTGAATTCAGGGCCGGTGCTTTATCCACTGCACTACCTAGCTGCCCCTGAGTTGCTGTATTTTCCAGAAACACTGGACCCAGAGTATGCAGGAGGCCCTGAATGTGTCATGGACAAAGCCCCACCCTGAGCTGACGTAATTTGTTGTTTGCACCCCAAGCTGGACTCCCTGTGTGTCCTTGGGAGTGGACCCAGGCACCAGTCAGTTTGTACTAGATTGAGAAACTACTTGTTCGGTTGGAACCCTTGTAGCTAAGAAGACCATCCTATCTTCATAATCTAGCAGTGCCTAGGGAAAAGGAATGTGGCTTTTGCCTCTTCCTTGCTCCTCCCCTTTGGGAGGGGGGTTGTTCTTTTCCCCCCTTTACTGCATCTTTCCGCCTCCCATGTCACACCCCTTTAGGGGGAGATTCGTGTTTCCTCTTTCTTCCTTTCTTGTACTGTTATAAATATGCAAACTTCAGTATGGATTGTATGGACCTCTTTGGATTCTACATGCATGATCATTTCTCTTATGATAAACCTAGGTTTTTTGTAAGTTTTGCAAAGTTGTGATTGTCTGTTGCCAATAGAAATTCAGTTATTGCTAAAATAAAAGATTAAAATAAAAGATGGTCTGCATGATACAGGGGAAAGGGCTCCGATGTGGAGAACTTGGGTCTCAGTTCTGGCTCTCCCACTTACTACCTATGTACCCTTGGGCAGATCACTTCACTTTCTTGGCCTCAGTTTCCTCAACAGTAAAATGAGAGTATTGGACCAGATGACCTCTAAGTTCCCTTTCAGTTTTTTAGCTATGATATTTCCCCATAGATAAAATTATGGTTTAAAGTCTTGGCCATGAAAATTTGTATTTTCAGAGTTCATGAATACTGGTATTGGAGTCAGAAAGACCTGAGGTCAAATACTGCTTCAGATACTAGTTCAGTGATCCTGGGCAAGTCTTCTAGCTTTTCTTAGCCTTAGTTTCTTCATCTGTAAAATGGCAATAATAGTATCTTCTTCACAGGTTATTGTAAAGAGAAAATGAGATCTATCTAGGTCTTTATTAGTATGAACAACGAATCCCCTGAAGTGGTCTCATGTATTCGAATTTACAAGATTTGAAGTTATAATACGTTAAATATGGTAATTAGTTCCAGCCCAGTGGAACTATGAAGTGCAAATTTGAATAATTCAACCTCCTCAGGGGATACAATATTGCACTAATGGGGTTTAGTTATAATGTATGCAAAGTGCTTCGTAAACCTTAAAGCACTATCTAAATATTAAGCTATTATTATTATGTCTTCTTTTTAATTACCTAACATCGCACAAAGTCAGATCACATTAGGTCATCAGTCAACTATAGGGATAAGAGAAGGGAACAGCACTTATTTTCTCCTGTTTTCCTGGCATTGTCTGGGTGCTTTACAAATATCTCATTTAATCTTTGCAATAGCTTTGGGAGGTAGGTGTTATCATTTCTCCCCATTTTCTAAAAGAGGAAACTGAAGAAGACAGAGGTTAAGTGACTTGCCTGGGGTTGTTATTGTTTGTCCTTTGTTCCCAAAGAAGACCATGACATCAGGGTGATGTCATGACTTGCAGTGAATTGGATTTAAGTGAGGGAGGGTTGTGCAAAGTCACCAACCTCACTCTCTCCTCCAGAGCTACCTGGCTCCAATGGCAACATACACATCTGAATGACTGGGGATGGCCCTGGATATCTAAGGCAATTGGGGATAAGTGACTGGCTCAGGGTCACATGGCTAGTAAGTCTAAGGCTGGATTTGAACTCAAGTCCACCAGACTCCACATCTAGCGCTCCATTCACTATACCACTTAGTAGCCTAAAATGTGCTAGCCACTACATTATAGCAACAATTTTAATAGGGAGTGTCAATAATAAAGAAATTTGGTGACTGTCTAAGATATAGAAAATGTATCAGGATTAAAGTCTAAGTCCCAGATCTTCTCTAATCAAGAAGTCTTTCTTTTCATAATAAACAATTTTATTTATAGTTTTGAGTACCAAATTTTATCCCTCCTTCCTTCCCTCCCCTTCACCCACCCTAATGGGATAATCAATCAGATGTGGGGTATACATATGCAATTATGTAAAACATTACCATATTAGTCATTTTGTATAAGAAAACTTGAATAAAAGAAAAAATGAAAGAAAGTGAAAAATAGCATCCTTCAGTCTGTGTTCAATCAATATCAGTTCTTTCTTTGGAGGTGGACAGTATGCTTCATCATTAATCCTTTGGAATTATCTTGGATCATTGTATTGCTGAGTATAATTGTCATTCACATTTCTTCATCAAACAGTATTGTTTTCACTGTGCACAACATTCTACTGGTTCTGCTCACTTCACTATACATCAGTTCACATAAGTCTTTCCAGGCCTCTCTGAAATTGTTCTGTTTGTCATTTCTTAAAGCAAAACAATATTCCATCACAATCACATACCACACCTTGTTTACTAATTTCCCAATTGACAGGCATTCCTTTGATTTCCAATTCTTAGTCATCACAAAAAGAGCTGCTATAAATATTTTTGTACATATAGATCTTTTTCTCTTTTGGGGGATATTTTTGGGATATAAACCTAGCAGTGGTATTGCTAGATCAAAGGATATGCACAGTTGTATAGCCCTTTGGGCATAGTTCCAAACTTCTCCAGAATGGTTGGATCTTTTAACAACTCCACCAACAGTGGATTAGCAACTAATCAAGAAGTCATAAGGTAAGAAATGTAACATGAGGATCTGCACTGATTAAGCCAATAATCACTGGGGACAGTCTAGTAAGATGTAATTTAATACCCATAATTCAATATTGATAGTAAAGTTCTATGCTTGTGTTAAAGAAAAGAACTTCACCAGTATAAGATGGCAGAAGTATGACTAGATTGCTATCTGGAAAAGATTTGGGATTTTTATTGAAAGGTCAGCTCAAAAACAACATGATGAGATAGACATAACAGCACCACCACAAAACCTAACAGGGTCTTAGGACAAGGGGTTCATAACAAGGGAAATGATAATCATCCTATACCATGCCATAATCAGACCAGACATATGGAGTATTGGAGCATTCAGTTATAGGCACAACATTTTAGGAAGGACATTGATAAACTGGAAGAGTTACAGAGAAGGATAACCAGGAAGATGAGAGACTGGAAATAATATTAAATATAGATTGGCTGAAGGAGCAGGGACTCTTTAGACTGGAGAAGGAATGACCTTATGGGGAAATGGAGGTGGTAGTGAGGAGAATGCTAGCTGTCTTCAAAGGATTTTGAGGATTATCCTATGGAATATGGATTCGCCTTTCTCTGCTTATCTCCAAAGATCAAGAATGGTGCATAGTGGGTGGAAGTTGACGAGGCACATTTTAACAATATTCGGGGGGAAAAATCCCAAATAACTCAAGAGCTATCCCAAACTGGAATGGTCTACCTTCTGAGTACCTTATCACTGAAGGTCTATACACAGAGGCTTGTTGGTCTCATTTAGGGTTTATTTTATGGAAAACTAGGTGATGTAGTAGCTGTATTTGGAATCTGTAAAAATAATTCAGATCTCACCACAGACACTTGCTTGTGATATAACCCTAGACAAGTCATTAAACCTCTCAGAAATTCAGTTTCCTCATCTGTAAAACAGGGACAATAATGGCACTTACTAAGTAGGGTTGTTGTGAGGATAAAATTTACATATATGTATACATATACATACATATATACATATATGCACATATACATACATATAAAGAACTGTATAAATATTATGATTGTTGTTATTATTGTCATCATTAGTAGGGCTTCTTGTCTATTATCTGTTGACTTAGATGGTTCTGAGTCTTCTTCTAAATTTAAAATGCTGTGACTTTGGTCTTGGTCTAGATAAGCTTCTCTAGTTCTCTAGACCACTAGATGGTACAGTGGATAGAGTGCTGGACCTGGAGTCAGGGAGGACTGAGCTCAAATCCAGACTCAGAGACCTACTAGCTATGTGATCCTGGGCAAGTCACTTTACCTCTGAATACCTCCATTTCCTCACCTGCAAAATTGGAGTCATACTAGCACCTATGTCTCTGGGTTGTTAAATGAGATAATATTTGTAAAGCATTTAGCACAATGCTTGGCACATGGTAGGAGCTTAACAAATACTTATTTCCTTTCTTCTCCATCCATCTAGGTGGCACAGTGGGTAGAGCACTGGCCCTGAAGTTGGGAGGACCTGAGTTCAAATCCAGCCTCAGACACTTGACACTAGCTGTGTGACCTTGGGCAAGTCACTTAACCCTCATTGCCCCACAAAAAAAGAGAAGAAGGCTGTATTACTAAGAGTTTATTAAAAGGCTCCTAATGGATAGTTGTAACAATTTCTATGAATCATGTGTCCTAATCTCATAAATATGATGTAAATGTGTATGCTCCTTTTTCTTCCCCATTAGGTGTCCAAAGATCTGCAGATCTTGTTACATGGACACCTGCGTTGAAATTGATTATTTAGATGCCAGGGGCCAATGTCTATTTCACTTCCTCTGTGACTTCCAATGATAGAGGAAGAGACTGTCTCCTCTCTTCAGTCTCTACCACCAGCCTTTTCTCCACTTGCAACTTTAAGAGATAAAGTGAATGATTTTGAAAAAAAAATTCTTAAAAATCCCTTGGTGCCTAAATTATTTTATTGGATAATAATTATTTAATGAGGGAGGAAAGGAAGAGGGTAGTTGGATCTGTGACTTCATTTGTGTAAGGAACTCACTATCATAATATGATTGGTCTTCTGTTTTGAAACAAAATCTTAGAGAGTATCCTGGGGTCTTGAGAGTTTAAAGGTCTTGCCTTGCATCATATAGTCAAAGTTTGTCAGCGGTAGAACTTGAACCCAGGTCTTCCTGAAAGTTGAGTGTCTCTCTTGATCATTTAATGCCTTGCATTTTCTCTAGACAATCATGGAATATTTTTTAAAATACCACTGTATTTCAGGCCATAAATTATTAAAATGTGAGCCATGCTTGATAGAATATGGGTTACCTTTTTAAACTCTGCTTGGCTGAAAGTTCCTGAACACTCTGGATGCAAATGTTCCTCATTCCTCCCCTAAGCAAAAGCCATAGTAATTACTTATTAATGGCGTTTATTTAATTTGATACTATGGCTGTGTTCTATGCATGTCTGATGCCATTGGGGCCTTCTTAAATGACAAACAAGACCTCATTTTCTATTCTTGTGGCTACACAGGACAGATTTGTTGGTGAATTATTGATGAGCTCTTTATTTTGAGGTGGGATAATGATGACACTGAGCACACCACTCACCCTTTCTTCCTTAAGGCTTTAGGAAGTTAATTTATCAACAGGGACCATGGAATGTTTAGACATAGAGCAAAATATGACCAAGTGTCCAATAAATTCCTCTTATCCCATGATAATCATGAGGCCAGATCACCTCAATTTAATTTCTTTCTATGTTCTTTTTTCCATTCAAGTACTCTTTGCAAATAAATCAAGTGTCATATCAGGGGAGGATAGCTGAATCTCAAAGATGTTGCAAGATGAGGGCTGCTTTTACATAAGTTCAGTTTTGGGAAGGAGAGATAGATTAATTACCATTCATCTCTGTCCCTGGGAAATTCAGAAGTACATACTGGCTTGTGATGTTTTAAGCCTGGTTCATCACACACTCTGGGATGATTAGGTTGGCTCAGCCATATTTTAGACAGTTTTCAAGTGCGAGTCACTTTTTTTTTTTGGCAGATTCTGCGGATACTTTGTGGGCAATTTGCAATTTCTAGGTTAGGAAATTAGGATATCAGACTCTAAATCTAAGAGGTACAAGGAAACTTAGAAGATCCCCTTAGAGCTGAAGGGTACCTTAGAGGTCTTCTTGTCCTCTCCCATCATTTTAGCATATGGGGGCACCTGAGGCTGAGGTAAGTTAAGTAATTTACCCATGGTCACACGTGGGTCATCTTGTACAACTTTATTCCAAGTTTCTGAACCCTCTTGACGGATGGATGTTTAGTCTCCCCTTTAACACAATCTATTGATAAATCTTCATACTCAAAAAAAGTTTTCTTGTTCATTCTATTTATTGGGAAGTTTTTTCTTTAGGCTGTGCTGAAACATTCCTCTCCTCTCTTTCAGAGAAGCATATGCCTAATCCCTTCTCCTCATGGTAACCCTTAAAATGCTTGAATGAAGTTTTACCTCCCCCTATAAGCCTTCTTTTCACCAGCGGAAAGCTAGTTCTGGAATTAGGAAGACCTGGGCTTGAATCCTGTCACCATAATTACTATCTATTGGCCATGGGGAAGTGGTTTTATCTCTCTGAGCCTCAGTTTCTTCCTATGTAAAATGGAGTGATGTGGATAAAGCACCAGCCCTGGATTCAGGAGGACCTGAGTTCAAATCTGACCTCAGACACTTGACACTTACTAGCTGTGTGACCCTGGGCAAGTCACTTAACCCTCATTGCCCTGCAAAGAAAACCAAAAAAACTAAAACAAAATGGAGTGACAATACTTGTTTTTACCACATTGAGTTTTTGAGAGAGGTAGAGGAGATAGCATATTCAAAATTCATAGTATCACAAATGTTGGAAACAACATTAGAGATCACTGAGTCCAATCTCCTCAGTTTAGAGATGAGGAAACTGAAGTGTAGACAGATTGTGATTTGCCTAGAGTCACACAATGTATAAGTTTTGGAGGCAGGATTTGAATCCAGGTCTCCCAAACTCTGTCTATCCATACAAGATGACATGACTTGACCTGTTATTTCATTAATGTATGGGGCTAATAGTGAGAAATCTCTCTCTTCAAAAGCAGATTTGTAACTGTTCTTCAGCAGAATTCTTAGAGACCTACCTTGGACACTAAGGGGTTAAGTGACTTCCTCAGGGTCACAAAGAGAGTATATGTAAAAAAATAGCACTTAAACTAGCCTTCCTAACTCTGAGGTAATGGCTCTATCCATTAACACCACACAAATCCTAAAGTGCTACAAAATGTCAGTTATCATCAGCACCACCATGAAAAAATTAGAAAGTTTCTTGTTCTGCAAAAATGCAGTTCCTTGACCTCTACTTTGGTTTGTTTATATTCTATCTACAGTCAACCCCTCTGAGGATCTACAATTTTAAAACTATAGCTCATGAGCCCCCATTGATGCATTTACCTCAAACAATCAACCAGAGGACACAAAAGGCATTTACTGAAATTACATATTAAGAATAGTGGTCTCAAAATTTCTTTCCATAAACCTGGGGGCATGATCAATTACAAAACATCATTATCACACACAACACACCTACAATGGCAAGAATGTACACACTTATAGAGTTCATAGGAAGACACACACGTTCACACAAATATGAACATAACTAGCCTTGGCATTCTGAACTCCTAAAAATCCAGGGCCTTGATGCCTTTTATCTTCTCAAAATGACCTAATATTATTCCCTTTGAGCACAGTATATCTCCTAGGCAGGCCAGTCTGCCAAATTCCTTGGGTTTGTTCCTTTCTTCAGCTCAATTCAACTATACAAATGAACATTTTGGGCTTCTCTGTGTTGAGCATGTCTCTTATTAGGTGAGCTCCTTGCTGGAACATGCTATTGCTGATGGAGTGGGCCTATGGAGGAAGAAATTCTCCCTTGACAAAGGGCACAAGGGAAAAAGTGAAAAGTGATTTTCTTTTAAGAGCTGGGTAGTCATAAATTCATGATTTAAAAGCTGGGTATTTTTTTTTCTAGAGCTGGCTCTTTTCTCCAGGATCAAGGATAACTCCTCAGATATTGCGTCTACAGAACTGACTAGCTTACTTTTGAAAGGCCATTAGGTAGGTGACTGATTTTTCATCCAGTTAGTGGTTCCCCTCCCACCCCCACCCTTCCATTCCATCAAATTTTTGTTTGAAGAACATCTTCATACCTTCTAAAGGAACAACAAAGTGTAACACTTCATTGCCCTTCTTAACAAGGTATGATTGGGCCACTCTCATCTTCACACCCTATACTATCTGTGAATAACTCACTCAGGGTGAGAGCCACTCAAGGTTTCACACCCTTTATAAGCTGTGAATGCAACCAGTGTGTAAGTGGTAAAACCTTTAACTTTATTTCTCCATTATCTAACCCCTATAACATGGCATTTCAACAGTGGGTTAGGGGCACCAATCGACCCTCACCAGTCCCACTCTCTCTGCCCTACTACATATCTAACCCTGAGGTTTTGTGATATGGTGATTAATTACTTGTCCCTGGTCTAAGTTCTGTGAGATGTTGGAAAGTATAAGATACATTTCCTCCACTTAAGGAATTTCTGGTCAAGTTGGGGAGGTTAAACAATTCTTAAAATGGGAGTAGAAAGAAAACCAATCAGGATGCCTTTGCTAAAGGCCAAATGCAGCTAATGAGTACAGTTGTGTAGGGCTAGAGTTCCCCATGGACTATATAGTCAGCTGAACATATTGTGTCCACTACTCTCTTCTACATTTTGCTGTTCATCTTTCCCTACCCCCCATCATTAACATTCCATTTTATTATTCTTTTCTGACCCGTCCTTTTTTTCTCTTTCTTCCTCTTGTTACCATTTTCCCTACCATCCTGAATACTCTCCTGATACCTGGGCTTCAAGATGCCTCTCGGCTTGGTTTACTGCCAGTCAGTCTTCTGAAGTTTATTTACCAGAGTTGACCCATTTATAAACATATCCATTTACATAGGTTGAACAGAAAGTGGCCCGTATCAAAAGGGAAAAAGTTTTACAAAATGCAGAGGAACAGGGGCAAAATTAAAATGCTTTTATTGATGTCTTTTTGTTTTACATTGAAGTTATATCTGGACACAGCTCTTACTTACTCCTTTCCCATCACATACAAATCATGAACTCTTCCTCGTAGCAAAGAAAGGCAGCTAAACAAACCAAACCAAAAAAGTCACTCTGCCTCATAGATTTTGCCATGTTCTTCACCCATAGTCTCCCACCTTTTTATTAAAAGGATGGAGGTTGGCATTATTGTCTATAGTTTGGCTTCCATTCAATATACTTTTCTTTATATTACTATATTCTTCATGTATATTGTACTAATTCTGTTTATTTAATTCTATATGAGTTCATGCAAGTCATGATATTTCTTTAAATTCTTCATATTCATCATTACCTATGGAACAGAGATATTTTATTATACATATGTACCACATTTTGTTCAGCTATTCCCGAATCAATGGATACTCACTTTGTTTCCAGTAACTTATTTGGAGATTAACAATAACAAAACTTACATTTACCATGAGTTTGACTTAAAATACTATCCATGCAGCTATCTCTAGCAATTTATAAGCCACTTCCCTTAGTTCTTTTTTATTGTCTTTGTTCATTTACTCTTCCTTTATATACATACTTTCCTTTCTGTGCTTGTACAGAAACACACACACATATAAGTTTTGCTTTCTTTCATTTTCCATTTCATACTATTCTTTCATGGATAACTTAAATTTTTATTATAGGGCCATCCCAAGAAAAATGTTCATGAAATCAATTATTTTCTTGTGGGAAGGGAGACACAGAGAGAGAGAGAGAGAGAGAGAGAGAGAGAGAGAGAGAGAGAGAGAGAGAGAGAAAAGAGGAGGGGAGGAAAGAGGAGGAAGAAGGAGGAGAAGGAAGATCATAGGAGAGGGAGACTGCAACAGATAGTTAATTGTAGAGAGAGAGAAGAGAAGAAAAGAACATGTGGATAGAGGAGAAAGGAAGAGCAGGTGGATAGCTGGAAAAGAAAATAGGGAGGTAGATAAGAGGAGAAATTTTGAAAAGGAGCACAGATTTAGAGCGAGAATACATCTTAGAGGCTGATGTCCAACCCTCTCATTCTATAGGCTCAGAGAGATTAAGTGATTTGCTCAGAGTATTAGGACTGGGATCCAATCCTAGGTCTTCTGACTCTAGGGCCAGTGTTCTTTCCACTGAGATAGAATAAGAGACAGGGAGACAGAGCAAGAGCTGAAAAGGAGAAGAGAAGAGATAGGAAAGGTCATGAAGGGACAGGGAGGCACAAGCTGGGAGAAGTTCTGTGTCTGTGGAGAGCCTCCAAGCTCATCCATTGGGAAAACAGGAGACAATGGGAGTGAAAAGCAGAGAAAGCCCATTCTATTCTTGAGTGTCCCTGAGGGTCAGCATGCAAATGCTTAAGAGTTTCATAAACAAGCTTCTCTCACAAGGACATTTCCCGGCACACTTGAAGAGTTGCCACACCACAGTGCTGCATTTCTCAGATGAAAACCTCACCCCAATCTCATTTGCTGGAGAACTCAGAATAAATAAGTGCACTTGGAAACATAAATGTGCAATAAATAAAACAAAAATGGCAACGAGACATAGTTTACCTTGTGCGTTATCCCCTCATTTTAATGAGACATATTTTATTACACCATTTACCAGTGGCGAATTCAATCAATATAGAGGCTTAATAATGTAACAAGATCCCCCGGAACATTCTGATGACACTGGTAAATTTGGAGGGGATTACTACTTGCTAAACAAAGATTAAATGTGGCTATTAACAGGCTGCACAAGGACTTCGAAACCACTTTATTTCTGCCATGTACACGAAATGGCTTCAGTAGCAAAAGCTACCCAACGCACTGGGATGCTATTGCTACTTGCTGAAACTCTGTTGTAACAAGTAAGTAGATACTGGCAGAAAAGCTATTACTTGGTGTAAATAGCCTTGTAAACCTGGGGCCGAGAAGAGGGAGCAGATGCATAGAGGGGGCAGCCCACCTCCAAGCCCATTATATGCCATGGGAAGGCTCACAGCCACCTTGTAGATGAAATCTACATTTTTGACATTCATCGTGCAGTTTCATTGATAGCCTGGGATTGAAACCAGATCACTGCTCAGTCCTGATTATGACAGCTCCGCCCAAAAATCAAGGTCTGAAATCTGAACGGAAACTGATCATCTTTAAATGATCCAGATGAGTCATTCAGAGCATACGACTGTGATTGAATGAGTGTGCACATGAATGTAAGTGGATTTCAAAATTGTCCCAGCCATTGCTCTTCAGTTTGGGGTGGGGCAGGAGTTCTTTTATGAGCTTGATTGAAATGTCAATCAAAGTATTGAAGGATGCTGAAAGATTATCAGTAAAATTCCAGATTGAGAGCTGGAAGGGGCTTTAGAGGCCATCTAACACAACTCCCTAATTTTTTATAGATTGGGAAACTGAGGACCTGAGAGTAAGTGACTTGTCCAGGGACACATAGGCCATAAGTGGCTGAGATGAGATTTGAACTGATGCCCTTTCTTTCCAAATACAGAGCTCTTTCCCACAAGCATATAGCACTTCAGACAAATGAATGAGATGGGTGAGGCAGCAATGCAGTGAGTAGAGAACTAAGGAAGGGGACAAGTAATTTTTAAGGACCTACTATGTGCAGGCACTGTGTTAAGCCTTTTATAATTATTATCTCATTTGATCCTCACAAAACCCCTGGGATGTAGACACTATTATGATTCCCATTTTACAGTTGAAGGAACTGAGGCAGACAGAGATTAAGTGACTTTTCCAGGGCCATGCAACTACTAAATATCTAAGGCTGCATTTGAACTCAGGTCTTCCTGACTCCAGAACCATTGCTCTAACCACTGTACCATCTAGCTCCCTCTACTAGACTTGGAATCAGGACGATCTGGGTTCAAATTCTGCCTCAGATGCTAATGGCTATATGTCCCTGGACAAGTCACTGAACCTCTTTGAGGTGAGTTCTTTAAAATGAAGAGGTTTAAATCATGACCTCTATGGTCTCCTTGACATATGAAGAGCTAACTTGTGGAAAGAGGGATCAGGTTTGCGCTTTGACTTCAGGAGATAATATTAAGAGTGATTAAAGGAAGTTGCAGAAAAGTAGATTTGGACTTGCTATCAGGGGGAAAATATTTCAAACAATCAGAACTATCTGGAAATAAATGGGTTGTTTCAGAAATAATGGGTTCCCCCTTACTGGAACCTTTCAATAAGAAGGTTGGGTGATCTTTTGTCATCCAGCTTGTTGAAAGGCATAAGGGGTTCTATGGTGAGGTATGGTTGGATTAAGGAGTTACTAAAGTCTCCAGATTTTGAGGTTCTGGGATTCCATGAAGGTGCTTGAATTTTAGGGCATCTTAACTTTGTTAGGGTTTGGGGAGTGGCATAATAGGTAGTAGAGCTAGAATTCTCCAGTGGATTGAGATGATCAGCTTTCTTGAGACTCCTAGGAAAACATCATAGCCTTACCGAGGTACACCTTCTGCCACAGAGACCTGGGACATTTCTGGATTTTTTCCTTCAAATTACTTGGGTTCCCACTAAGCAAGGATGATGGACAGTTGTGAACAATTGTAAACATCCTTTTATCTTTGGTCTTTCCTTATGTACCTCTTTGTAAGCTGCTATCCCTTATACTGCTTTATTGACAAACATCTTGTAGGGATGCATCCAAGGACAAGAACTCTCTGTCACTATCACAAAATGATGTACCCATAGGACCACTGAGTGGAAAGTTATTATATGGCCTTATAGGAACCCCCACCCCAAACTTCCCTGGGTCACACTGTGTTGTGGGAAAGAACAAATATTTTTTGATGCAAACCATACCACTTGGTCATTAGATAGAGGGCTGCCCATGGAGTCAAGAAGGCTTCAGTTTCAAATTGTACTCTGTCAGACACATACTGGCTATGCCACTATGGTTAAGTCATTTCTATTTCAATGCCCCAGGCAAATCTTTGTGTGATTACAAGTTACTGTGCTCTATTCACTGTACATGAATTTACTCTACAGGAAGGTAATACATGAGCTCTGTACTACAGGTTGTTGGTGAGAAAGTACAAGGAGATAAATTGCTGAGATGCATGGAGAAAAATTCTACTTTGGGAGTTACCTACACCAATGAAATTAGAAATTAATACTTGCCCCTAAAATATACCCTAAAAATAAAAAGCACCCCCAAATTATACTGATATAATGTTTTAAGGTTTGAAAAGCATTCTTCTATAGTAATTAGAGAAGAAAGAGAAGTCAAGGGAATAAGCATGTGCAAAGAGGAAGCAAAATGATTGCTTTTAACACATGACATGATGAGTTACTTAGAGAAAACTAGTCAACCAAAAACTTAATTGAAACAATAAAATCAACAAAGTTGCAGGATATAAAATGAACCTACATAAATTATCAGAATTCCTATCTATCACCAACAAAATGCATCAGCAAGATCTAGGAAGAAAAAGTCCATTCAAAATAATTATAGGAGGTAGAAAATATTAAGGAAGGTATCTATCAAGATACATCAAAGAAACATATAACTAATTATGAAATAATTTTCCAGAAATATAGACAGATCTAATAATTGAAGAAATAGAAGTTTCTTATGTGTAGGTCAACTCAATATGATGAAAATGATAATACTACCTAAATTAATTTACTTATTCAGTGATTTACTAATGAATAGTTGCTATCTGTAAGGAGCTAAAATTCTAGGTAGACTGCCTAAAGATCTAATGAATGGTTGCCATAAATTATAAACTTTAGCAAGAGTTTAGACTTTTAAGTATTTATTAAGGAGCATAAGAATTCGGTGAGAGAGGCCAAGATGCGTTCATTGATCTATCTAAGGGAGCCAGCATTTCTGCTCCACTCCACAAGAGGTCCCAGCGAAAAGAGAGCCCCTCACCCCTTCTTAGTCCCAGAAGCCTCCCTCGAAACAGGATAAAGGGCCGCCCCCCCCAAAAACACACACACACACACACACACACACACACACACACACACACAGAGCTCCAAGCTAATTGGCCGGTAACTTTGATCGACAGTACCCATGAGCAAACATCACTTCCTGATGGTAAGGCCACATGGCTTGTCCTCAGGCCAGAGCTCACAAAATGTTCCTCCCAGCAGTGGGTGTTATTCCAACTCTCACACTAATTCAACTACCAAAGTGTTATTTTATAGAGCTAGAAAAATAATAATGGAGCTCATGTGTCCATTAATATGAACAAAAGGTCAAGACTTTCAAGGGAAATAAGGAAAAAAGTGGGAAGGGAAGGGGTCTATCAGTACCATATCTAAATCTATACAACAGAGAACAAATCATTAAACAATTTGTTACTAGTATTGAAACAGACTGGGTATATAACACATTAGAAGCAAGTGAAGACAGTAGCCCAGTGTTTGGTGAACCCAATTATTCCAGTTACTGGGGTAAGAATTAAAAATTTTCCAAAAGTTACTAGGGAAACTTTTCAAAATCTCACACCATTTATAAAGCCAAACTCCAAATGGATATATGACAGATACAAAAAGGAACATTATTAGCAAAAAAAGAGGATCAAGGAAAATATTACCTTCCAATCTATGGATGGGGGAAGAGTTCATGATTAAGCAAGGGATAAAATGGATTACAGAAGGTAAAATGGACACTTTTGATTACGTAAAATTGTAAAGCTTTTTGCACAAAATTATAAATTAAATTAAAATTAAATAAATAAAAATTAAAATTATTTTTGCCATCAAAATTATAAAGGTAACCAGTAACTGGGAAAAATCTTTCAGAGAAGTTTTTCTGATGAATGTCTCATATCCAAGATATAGAAGGAACTGATTCAAATTTATAAGACTAATGGCCATTCCTCAATAGATAAATGTTGAAAGGATATAAATAGGCAGTTTTCAAATGAAGAAATCCTAGCTTTTAACAACCATATTTTTTAAATAGTAAGGATCACTAATAAATAAATAAATGCAAATGAAATTAATTCTCAGATTTTATGTCACACTCATTAGATCACCTAAGATAACAAATGCTGAAAATGACAGTTGTTGGAGAGGCTGCCTGAAAACAGGTTCACCTGTGAACTGTTGGTGGAATTGGTCCAGCCATTCTGTAAAGCAGTTTGGAAGTGAAACCTCAAAGTTACTTTCCCATACATAACCTTTGATCCAACTATACCACTACTACACCTATACCCTAAAGAGATGAAAGAAGGTAGGGAAGTACTTTTGTATGCAAAAATAGTTATAGAAGCTTTTTTTTCCCAAATAGCCCTAAACTGGAAACTACAAACTACCTCTTGGGAAATAGCTAAACAAATTATGCTATATGCATACAATGGGATATTATTATGCCATAAGAAATGAACAAATGAATAGTTTCAAAGAATACTGGAAAAATTTCTATGAACTCATGCAGAGGGAAGAGAGAAATTGTAAACTTGTAAACAGAACGTGTAAACAAATTTATTAAATAATAAAAATGTTAATAAAGGAAAACAACATTGAAAGACTTTAAAATCAATGTATTGATATGAAAAATTTTAAATCAATGCAGTGAAAAACCACAAGTCCAGAGGACTGAAGGTTAATCTTGCCACCTACCTTTTACTGGGGAGGTGACGGACTTATAATGCAGAATGAGACATATATTTTTGGACATGGCTGGTGTAAGACTGTGCTTTGCTGGATTATGCATAGTCCTTAAAAGAGTTTTAAAATTGTACAGTGGAGAAAGAGCAGTAGGAGGTAGAAATAATAAATACTTGTGATAAAATAAATGCAATTTAAAAAAAGAACATGGGTGTAGATATAATATCAGAATTTTTGATGCAGTGATTTATTTTACTGAATTGTTTTTCTTTTTTCTTCATTGATATAAGGGATGACAAGCTGGAAAGGGGAGACACATGCTGGGAAATGTAGATGGTGTAAAAACAAAACTTCTCAATAAAATATTTATTAGAAAAGAAAAGAACTTTTCCCTCCACAGCAACCGGGTAGTGTATGTCTCATGTATTACCTTCCTGTAGTGCAAATATCACGCCCATTTTACAAATGAGGAAACTGAGACTCAGAGATGATCTACCCCAGATCACACTGCTAGTAAGTGGTAGCTTCAGGTGGTGCAGTGAATTGAGTACTGGATCGGGAATCAGGAAAACCTGAGTTTGAATGCTGCATCAGGCATTTCCTGGCTATGTGACCCTGGACAAATCAGTTACCTTTGGGCCTCAGTTCCCTTTATAAAATGAAATGGTTGTACCTAATGGCTTCTAAGATCCTTTTGATCTCTAAACCTATGATCCTAAAGGTGGGAGTTGACTTCAGGTCCAGATTTTTTCACTTATACCACACCGACTTTCTATTCAGGCCTTGGCTTGACTTGACTTTTTTTTTGGAGGGGTGGATAAATTCAATATATTTTTATTCCTATCTTTTGTTTTTGCATCATTTACACTTTGCAATGTATTTCTACTCCCTCTCTTTCCTCTGCAGCCTTTGATACAGCTGCCAATCACCTTCTTCCTCTTCACTCTCTTCTCTGTTTTTGTGATGCCATTCTCTTTCAGTTTTCATCCTATCTGTCTGCTTTTTCTCAATCTCTCTTGCTGGATCTTCATCCAGGTCATACCAACCAAGGGTGGATATCCCACAGGGTTCAACCCTGGGCCCTCTCCTCTTCTCCCTCTATCCTATTTCACTTGGTGATCTTATCAGCTCGCAAGGATTCAATTATCATCTTTATGCTGATGATTCTTTATTGGGACTGGGGGGAATGAGGATTAAGTGACTTGCCCAGGGTCACACAGCTAGTAAGTTTCAAGTGTTCGAGGCCAGATTTGAACTCATGTCCTCCTGAATCCAGGGCTGGTGCTTTATGCACTGTGCCACCTAGCTGCCCCTATGTTGATGATTCTTAAATCTACTTATTCAGTCCTAACTTTTCTGCTGACGTCCAGGCTTGTATCTCCAAACTCTTGTTGCACATCTTGAACTAGATATTTCATAGACATCTAAAACAGAACCCGTTATCTTTCCCCCCAAACCCTCTTTCTTTCTAACTTCCTTATTACTATTGAGGGCACCACTATCTGTCACTAAGGGTCACAACCTGGGTCTCATCCTGGTTTCTTCACTCTCTTATTCCTCCATATCAAACCCTTTGGCCTGGGCCTATAGATTTTACCTTTGTAACATCTTTGGTTTATACCCCCTTCTCTCCTCTGCCCACCTCCACTCTGGTGTAAGCCTCGTCACTCATTCCTGGATTATGGCAATAGCCTGCTGGTAAGTCTGCGTGCTTCAGGTCTTTCCCCACTTTGGACCATCCTCCACTCAGCTGTCAATCAATCAATAAACATTTATTTATTGTTGTGTAATTTAAAATTCTAAATGTGGGTTCTAATCTGTCCCCCAGGTTTTGGGGGAAACTGGCTAAAATCACTGATAAATGAGTTTAGGTTTTTTAAGGGTTTATTGAAAGATAGCAAAAGAAAGAGAAAGATTGGGAACAGATTTCTTATAGCCTGAAATCCTCGCCTTCCTAAAACTCCCCTGTGAAGTCCTGCCATCATGCTGATCTCTCCAGCCAAAAGAGGAAGAAGACTCTTCCCAGAGTCCACTTTCTGCTTCATGTTCCCCTCCCAGAAATGGGAGATTCACCAAGTTGATTGGCTAGTGTCATTCAAATTCATTGATTCACTGGACCCAAAGGTGGTCTTGATGTACATTTCAAAGTTTTTAGCTTCTTAAGTACCCTTAAGTACCAGCCAGATGTGCTTACAATCTAGTAATCTCCAGGTGGGTCCCTGAGTATCTGCTAAATCTCATCTATCACATTCCATTATCTTGACACATTTTGCTCTCTACATACTGGGTATATTGCTAAACTCAGAAAATACAAATAGAAGCAGAAAGATAGTCACTGCCTTCAAGGGGCTTACATTCTAATAGGGAAAGACAAGAAATAAAAAGGAGCTGAAAAGGGGAGGGAGGAAGGAACTTGGTTTGGAGAAATAGTAGAGAGTCCTAATGGAGATAATTCAGCAGGGCATGCTGGTGAGGGATGAAGACATCTTTGGCCTGGGCCTTCTTTTTAAAATTGGAGGTTCTGGGAGGAAGTGTCAGAAAGTACTTCTAATAGAAATACTCCATGGGTAGAGTGAGCTTCCATCACCTTCAGCGTCTTGTTGGCATTCAAAGTCCTTCATAACCTTTCCCCCCATTCTAGTATTCTTATATCTTACACCACCCTTTTCCCTCTGCCCTACTATCTGGGATCCAAGGATACTGGTTTTCTTGCTGTTCCTCCAACAAGACATTTCATTTCCCAGCTCTGGGCATTTTCACTGGCTGGTCCCTATGCCTGGAATGTTCTTTCTCTTCATCTCTGATTCCTGGTACCTTCAAGTTCGAGTTGAGATCTCGACTTTTACAGGAGTCATTTTTTGTTTGTGTCCATCTCTTCATGACTCTATTTGGGGTTTTCTTGGCAAAGGTGCTAGAGAGATTTACTATTTTATTCTCCAGCTCATTTTACAGATGAGGAAGTTGAGGCAAATGGGGTGAAGTGAGCTGCACAGGGTCACACAGCTAGTAAAGTGTCTGAGGCCAGATTTGAACTCAGGAAGGTGAGTCTTCATGACTCCTGGCTCAGTGTTCCATCTATTGTACTATCTAGTTGCCCTAGAAAGTCTTACCCAATTCCTCTTAGTACTAGTGCCTTCCTTCTCTTGATTATCTCCAATTCATCCTGTATATGACTTGTTTGTATATATTTGTTTGTATGTTGACTCCAAGATGAGATGATGAGTATCTTGAGGACAGGGGCTATCTTTTGGCTCTTTTTGTATCCCCAGCACTTAGCATAGTGCCTGACATACAGTGGGTGGTTATTAAATACTGACTATATAGCTAAAACCTAGGTACTTTAATATAAATTGGAATGCCATAAAAAACAAAGGAAATATCCAGATGTGGAACCAGAAATGAGGTTTTTCCCTCTGTTTACGGTGTTTCTCTATTCATGCATTCACAAAGTCTCTTCTTTGATGGTTACTGCTTCATAATATACTTCAAGTTCTAGAAAGGCTAGTCTCTCTTCATTTCTACTTTAACTTGCTTTTAAACTCTTTATTCCAGATTTTGGTCTTTCTCTTGATTTGATAGATGTATATAGGAAATGAGGATGTTTGGCTATGAATCTAGTTTATAGTAAAAGCTGGCTATTTTATCAACCACATTGTAATAACATATGGCATTTATGATATGATAGTTTTTCTAGGCTGAAAACCCAACTGAAATTAGCGCCAATCCCCTTGTGGCCAATTAAAATTCTGTAGAACTATCTCTTCATGGTTATCCAAGTGAAGCAAGAAGTTTTGAAGAGGACCTTCAACCCCATCTGCCCACTATGTTCTCCTAACCTGCTTCATGCATGATAACTTTGAGCCTTATCACCCTGTAGAGATTTTGTGTTTTCTTTAAAATCTATTAATTAATTGATGTTGCTGATGAATTAATTCCTGCTCTCAAAAGGCTTATGCTAGAGAGTTAACAAGTTGTAAACTTTGTGTGTCACTCTGGGGGAAAGCATTGAGAATACCTCTAAATAGAACCATTGGTATATAAGGGGTGAATCCCCATATTTTCTGCTGATCCCTTCTACCACTATGCAAGCAAGTCCAAAACAGAGTGAAATCTAAGCTCCTTGAGAATAGGGGATAATTTTTGTTTGTGTCTTCCTAGTCCTAGTGCCAAGCACTGTGTCTTATACATAATGTTTACTTAATAGATACTTACTGAGTTGAATTGAGGGTGACTAAAATGGTGAGTGAACTGGAGACCATGCAATATGATGGAGAAGAGAAGACCTATTTATCTCCCCATATCCAATTTCTCCTCTTCTTTGGCTCCTTCTCAGCACAACTAACAACAACAACAACAGCAGCAGCAGCAGCATTTATATAGCACTTTAAAGAATGCAAAGTGCTTTAGATATTAATTTATTTAATCCACACAAGAACCCTATGAAGTAAATGTTAATATTATCCCCAAATTACAGAAGAAACTAAGGTAAAATTTCCAGGCTAGTTCACGGTAGGCAAGCTAGGGTTAGGGTCCTATCTTAGTCTTCATTTCCCTTTCTTTAAAGTGACTAGATGGGTTTTGATCTTCCTTTCGACTCTATATCCTATGATCCTATACTCATATCACCTATAAATCTCCCTCCTAGTAGCCTCTCTACATAAATGACATCTGTCTCTGTCCCTTGTCCTGATTTGGTTGTGGAAACACTGGAATGCATAAATATTCGTTTCCTTCCCCTTTCTCCCTTGTTGTCAGGAGAGCTATGTTCATGTTTCAGCTATAAAATGTATTATATTTATGACCATGGTAAACTCCCTTTATCTCTGAGCCTCAGTTTCCTCATCTGTAAGCTGGGGACAATAGTACCAGCTCTGTATTTTAGAGCATTCTTCTGGCTAATGAAGTGGTAACATGTCAGATGACAGTGGTTGTCCCAAAAGATCTTAACAGGCTGACGTGTTGAGTCAAATCTAATAAAGTTTAACTTTAATAGAGAAAAATGTTAAGTTTGACATTTTAGTTAAAAAATCAACTTGCCAAGTTTGAGATGGAGGAAGGCGTGGCTAGATAGGAATTCATCTAAAAAAATAGGTGGGTAGGTAGAGGGGGTCCTTTGAACTGCAATGAGTCAATGGTAAAATATGACAACTGAAAAATCAAATAGGATTTTAGCCTACATAAAGAAAGGCATAGTGTCCAGGACTATGGAGATGATACTGCTGTTCCATTAAAATTATATCTGCTTTAAAAAAACATATCTGTAGTATATTGTCAATTTCTGGGTGCCACATTTTCAGAAAAATATTGACAAACTGAAGAATACATAGAGGAAGATGTTTAAGGTAGGGAAGAGATTCAATATACCAACCCATGATGGATGATCTGTAGAAGGAAATGGTCATTTTAATCTATCACCAAGACTTTATAAGCACTTATGTTCCAGGGACTGTGCTAAGTGCTGGGAATAAAATGCAAAAGCAAAAAGCAAACAAATCCACAATTCCTGACCTCAAGGAGTCTGCATTCTAATGGGGAGGGGGAGACAACATGTATATAACAAGATAAATACAGAGGAGATGGAAGGTATTAGCAGTGTGTGTGGTGAGAGAGTGGGAAGGGCTATGAAAGGTATCCCCCCCAAAGTTGGGATTCGAGCTGAGTCCTGAAGGAAGCCAGGGAATCCAGAGGGCAGAGGCAAAGAGGGAGAGCCAGAGAATGGAAGTCAGGAGATGGATGATCAGAGAAGAATGATGGAGAAAGTGATTACTAGGGTCTTTAAGTACTTAAAGGGTCTTACATAGAAGAGGGGTCAACTTTTTTGTACCTTGTTCTAGAGGGCAGAATTGGGAACAATTGGTTTCTAATAGGTTATAGAGAGGCAGATTTTGGCTTGATGTTAGGAAAAGTCTTCTTGATAATTAGAGTGATCCAAAAAAATGGAATAGAACATCTCAGGAGGTATTAAGTTCTATGCACTGTATTTTTAGCCTTCAAATGAAGACCAGATGACAAAACTCTATAAAAATATTCTTCTTAAGGTGGTTGATAAGCTAGATGAATATCAGAGGTCCTTAATACTTCTGGAATTCTATTTAAATGAGCCATATGATCTCTGGATGGATCCACATACCCAGGGAAGTTGAGCCTTACTCTGGAGACCAATATCTTTCCCTAGTAAAACTATCTGTACTACTTCTTGTACATACCTGTGTGTTCGGTGGGAGAGTCGACCATCAGTCTATATTTTCTAGGTGGTATTTTATGGGAACTGGTAGTGGACCCCACAGATTAATCTTTCAGAAGATAAGCCTGATGAAATAATATTTGGGTGACTTCTTGCCTTTTGACACATTATCTTACCTTTCTTATTTCCTTGCTTCCTCTCTATAAGTAACTAGCATAGGAATTAATCTTCAGGCAACTTCCCCAAACGACTTTCTCCTCCTCATCTTGAATAGCTTAATGATTTCCCCTCTTGACTCATAGTTGTCCTTTCATCTTTCAGTACAATCCTTAGTTTCATTACTTCATACTTCACTTTTCTCAGACATATCAACACTAGGCTATCTGCATCTCTATTTTTCTGTCTCTCATTCTATCTGGTTCATCTATTACAATTACAGGTCCCCAAACTTGCATTTTCCAAACCTAGGATAGAACCTGCCTACAACAAAAGAGAAGTACAATAATATTTCCCATGCAATTAGGGAGGGGGCCAATTCATCACAAGTAGACAGTCTAACAACCAAAGCAAACTCTAGCTAATTTCAAGATTAGCTAGCTAATTACAACCTAAGTGGAAAAGGCTATATTATAGTGGGAGAAAGAAGACAAATTCACCACATTATCATCACTAGATCAGGGCCATACAAGACCAATAATTATCAGTTCTTTAAGTATGGAAATTATACCAAAGATTAAGCCCTCCTTTCTTCATTAGATTTAACATTAGCTAAACCTGGCGACCATGTCAAGATAGATGTCAGCTAATTTTAATATTACCCTAAATCTGGACTTTAACCTTCAAAATTAACTAAATGTCAACAATTGCTTAGAAGTTTACTATAGATGCAAATTAAAATTCCTGTCATGTGTTGCTCAACCTTTATTCCCACTAGCTTCCAGCCAAAACTAGCTTTCTTGTTCTTACTCCTGTGCAAATCCATCTCCCATCTCTTTACCTTTGCATTGTCTGTCCCCCATTCCTGGACTGCCCTCTCTCCTCCCTGCTGTCTTTTAGAATCTTAGGCTTCCTTCAAGATTTAGCTCACATGCCACCTTCTGCAGGAGAATTTTCCTAGTCCCACCATCTACTAATGCCTTCCCTTCTAAAGTTGCCTTCCATCTACTCTATCTGTGACTTTCGTGAACCTATCCATAGACTTATTGTTGCTCCTATTAATAGATAAGCTTCCTGAGAACAGGGCAGTATTTTTACCTTTCTTTGTATCTCCAGCATTTCACACAGTGCCTGGCATGCAGTGAGCCTTAAATAAATAAATGCTTGTTGATGGAACGATTGGAAGCTTGTCTGCCTGCTCAGCCCCAGACTCTTTAACTTTCCAGAAAGTCCTTGGGCCACCTATTTCTCTTGGTCTGTGGGTGCTGGCTTGGCTTTGGACTATAGAGGAGGGTGCTGTGTCCTCCGCCAGAGAGCTCATATGAGCCAATGAGCATTCCTGCCATGCTACACCCACCCCAGCAACACCATTTTAAAATGGCATGTCTGACACTCAACTTGGGCTTGGAGGTGTGACACTCAAGTTAAAAACCTGAAAATGTTATACGACAGAATGGTTTCTTTCCCAGTCAGCATTTTTCCTAATAGCATACGCTGAATGAAAAATCAACAGACAGAGTTTCCACCTGCAGTCTTTTCATAATGGAAAGTTTCCAATTACATAAGGTGTGTTTTTTTCCAAAGCTTGTGGAATTTTTTTTTATTATGCAGAAAACCACTTTTATAAAAGCAGCCAGCACCATGGTTTAAGACACAGGATATGTATGGTTACTTTGTAGGAATTGTTTCATAGACTACAAAAGGAAATCAGTTTATGCAGGTGACTATGTTTATTGGCTGACTAATGATAATATTATGTTCAAGGACCTAGGTCAATGCTTTGGGAGACTAGTTAGCATCAAAACAAGAAAGGCCACCATTTAGACCTTTGCTCTACCCAGACCTCTTGTAAATGTGTACAAAGTTGAGGGCTTGGGTTCGAATTCTACCTCTGACACTTACCTGCAAGTATCTCTTGGCATCTGTTTTGTCATCTGCAAAATGAGCTGTTGGACTGGATGGCTTCTGAGTTCCCTACCAGATATTAATCTATGACCTTGTGAAATGGGCAGCAAGGTATGATAGAGTGTTTAGAATTGGACTCAGGAAGACCTTATACCTATTAGCTGTCTCACAGTGAGTCTGTCTCTGAACCTCTCCTGTCTGGACATAAAATGCAAATAATCCCATTGTACTGGGAGATTGGAAACTCCTAGTAAAAAGGATATCACATACTGTTTTTTTTGAAAAGGTCCTGGAGGGCTTTACTATTTCCTCCTCCAGTTATATGCACATTTTATAGATAAGGAACTGAGGCAAATCGGAGTTAAGTGACTTGCCCAAGGTCACACAGCTAGTAAGTGTCTGAGATCATATTTAAACTGAGATCCTCCTCATAAGGCCCCTTGCTCTAGCCACTGAGCTACCAAGCTGCATCATCAACACCATCATGACCACCATCCTCATAGCTATTGCTTATATGGTACTTCAAAGTTTGCAAAAGGCATTACAAAGATTATCTCACTATATATTCACAACAATCCCTGGAGGGAGGTATTATAATTATCCCTGTTTTACAGGGTCACACAGCTTTTAAGTGCCTGAGGCTACTTCTTCCTGAATCCAGGCCCTGGGCTCCACCCACTTCAACACCTAGCTACTTCTACATTACAATGTCCTGCCTGGGATGAGTCAAGCACCCAGATGATTAGTTGTTATTGTGGAATTATCCTAGACCTGTCCTTTTGTGAGGATATAAACTCCCAGTGTATAAACTCCTTTTTTGATGAAGATCAATAACTCATCTGCATGGGGGCAGCTAGGTGGTGCAGTGGATAAAGCACCAGCCCTGGATTCAGGAGGACCTGAGTTCGAATTTGACCTCAGACACTTTATACTTACTAGCTGTGTGACCCTGGGCAAGTCGCTTAACCCTCATTGTCCCACAAAAACAAAACCACAAACCAAAAAACAAACACAAAAACCTCACCTGCAACTCCTAGTCTTAGACACCTGGAGGTACTGTGAGGTTGCATAGCTAGAAGGTGTCAGTTGCAGGATATGAATTCAGATCTTCCCAACTCCAGAGACAACCCTCTATTCTCTAATAACAACAAATAACAACAACAGAAAATTAAAACCATTTAGGAACAGGACCAAGTATGTGTCCTCCCTGGCAACCTGGCTGCTATCAGCATTGTCCCAAAGCTGATTTTAGTAAGCCTTCAGAGGATGGGCTTACATCCCAATCCTCTTATTCAATTATAAAGACACAGCACTTTTAGCAAGCTGTGTAATAGTCCACAGGACACGAAATATGAAAGAATAATGGTAGGATAGAAACTAGTCCTTGGATTGTTTGAATTCTGAAACTCATAAAGAAATTAGAATAAGATTAGCAATAGCATCGCCACCAGCAGCAACAAGAATAACAGATCGTATTTTTATTGTGCTTTAAGATTCACAAAGCATTTTACATACAGTATCTTGTTTCCCAAAAACCTTTCTTTCCTCCCTCCCTCCCTCCCTTCCTTCTTTCCTTCTCCCTTCCTTCCCTCCTTCCTTCCTTCCTTCCTTCCTTCCTTCCTTCCTTCCTTCCTTCCTTCCTTCCTTCCTTCCTTCCTTCCTTCCTTCCTTCCTTCCTTTTTTCATCTTATCTCTTTATCATCCACCTCTCTTTTCCTCTATCATCTATTTGTCAGCATTTTCATCTATTTGTACATAGTTTCCTATGTTTTCTTTCCCATTATACTATGAACTCTTTGAAAGCAGGGATTATTTTTTCCCTTTTTTATACTCCCAGTCTATCAGTATGCATTTTTAAGTGCCTACTATGTGCCAGTGTGAGGGAAAAATCCATCCTCTTCTCAATAATTCTCAGGAACTCAGCAGCGAGGTGACAAAGGCTCTTTATTTAATTCTCATGAGAAGGAGGCACCCTAGTGTGCAGCTAGTGGGTGCCCAGAAAGGGGGCTTGCAGGCCCTGTTTTATACCCTAGTCCCTAAGGAGAATGGACCCTCCCCTTTTTCATCACTGGTGGGGTTACAATCTACTCACAAAAACTAGCTAATCGGAACACAGTATTCCCACCCCTCTTCCTTGTATGGGCATGACTCAGGAGTGGACCTTATACTTCCTTATATGGACACCACTCTGGAGCGGACCTTATTGAGATCAGGGCTCCTTGAACCATGTGACCCTACTAACCTAAGGGGGAGGAGGGGATCTGAGACCTTTGTCCTACAAACAGGTTGGGAGGAATATGACTGACTTGTTATATCCACATTGAGAGGAGACAACTACCCATTTCTCACAGCCAGGCACTGTGCTAAACTCAGGGCATGCAAAGAAGGATAAAGGACAGTCCAGACTCTCTAGGTGTTCATGGTCTCATGGAGGAGATAACATGAAAATCACTATCTACAAATAAGTTATATGTGGTACAGGATAAATGGGAGATAACCCAAAGAGGGAAGGCACTAGTATTTTAAGGGGATGAGAAACACAATACCTGACATACAGAAGGTGCCTGATAAATTACAACCCAGATCTTCTAATGTATGGTAGAGTGTTATTTTTTTTTTAAAAAAAAGAACTATCTAGACTTATTGCTTTAGAAAAATATGATGAAGGAGAATGAATTCTATCTGTGCACACTGCCTTCTTTGCAGGTTGTTGTGAGGATTGAATGAGTTAAGGACTGTATAAGGGCTTTAGAAATGGCAAAACACCATCCACATACAAAGTAGTCCTGTTCTTTAAAAAAGTACAAAGGAATCCTATTAAAGCCAAGGTGAGTACTGCATGTCATTAGTTATAGCTTTGTTTAACTATCACTTAAATTTGAATCTCAGTTCAAACGTGTGGAGATTGTTAAAAAAAAATTTACACCAGGATTTGCAAACGTGTTTGGCATGTGGCAGGTGAATGATCATAGTCTTTGGATGAGGTAAATCATGTATATTTATCATAGTGGAAGTTCATTCCAGAAGTCAACAATTTCCTAAGAGTTCAATCATGAAGGAGCCAAGTTTAAAAAAGAAATGGAGGGGCAGCTAGATGGTGCAGTGGATAGAGCACTGGTCCTGGATTCAGGAGTACCTGATTTAGAATCCAGCCTCAGACACTTAACACTTACTAGCTGTGTGACCCTGGGCAAGTCACTTAACCCCAATTGCCTCACAAAAAAAATGGAATAGAAAAGAAGGCAACTGAATGTCAGCTCACTAGAAATACAACTTGAGTGAATATTCAGTTTTGTAACAATACTAAAAAGAAGAGACCAACTGCCCCAAGTAGTTTTTTTTCTTTCTTTTTTTTTTTTTGTGTGTGTGTATGTGTTTGTTTGTTTTAAAGTGGGGCAATGAGGGTTAAGTGACTTGCCCAGGGTCACACAGCTAGTAAGTGTCAAGTGTCTGAGGCCAGGTTTGAATTCAGGTACTCCTGAATCCAGGGCTTGTGTTTTATCCACTGTACCACCTAGGTGCCCCCCAAGTAGTTTTTATGTTGTTGTTCACTCAATTTTTAGTAGTGTCTGACTCTCCCTGACCCCATTTGGGGTTTTCTTCACAAAGATACTGAAATGGTTTGCCATTTCCTTCTCTAAATCATTTTACAGATGGGGAAATTGATGCAAACAAGGATAAAATGACTTTCTCAGCATTACAGGGCTAGTATCTGAGGCCAGATTTAAACTCTGAAAGATGAGTCTTCCTGACTTTAGGCTTGGCACTCTATCCAATGTGCCACCTAGCTGCTAGCTATCAATATTATGATGGAGATAGAAGTCTATCCTTTGCAAGTTTTGTCTATGCCCTCCCTTTAGATCAACACAGAGAATGCACATAGTGTTGTGGGAAGTCTTCCTTACTTTCTCCCAACATGGAAAAGGTACCAATGGTACACTGGGGCTCTCTATCTGTCATCCCTAGACCTCAGCACATGGTAGATTAGTTTTTCCTTTTCCTATCATCTATTTCCCTGACACCATCTTCTCCTACTATTCTTCCAAGTTCTCCATTGGTATATGGTTTCACTCCAAATCTAAGTTTTCCCCACCATATCCCTCTCTCCCCTGTGGTTTCTACTTCCTCAGATTCCTTTATTTTAATATCACCCTTCAAAAGAAACTTTCAAATGCAACAAGGGCTGACACTAGGCTCTCTACCAAATGTTGTGTTATTGTTAATAACAAAGACCTATCTTTTTAAGGCAAACATTCTCCCTGTGAAGCCGTATGGCTGGTAGTCATAGAATGCTGATTTCCGGAGAACTCAAGCTGAGGGCCATTCAAAAGGCAATGGAGAGACACATGGTGGGTGTGAGCATATTCTATCCTACTCTTCCACACAGGAGAAGAATTCCTGAAGCCATACAAAGGATGTTGTTGGAGAGGTGAGTAATTGGGGAAAAAAGATGGGCTGGTTATGCAGTGTGAGTGAGGCAGCCACTGTACCCCATTGATCCATGTCTCTAGGAAGCCAGTCTTCCCCTATCCCGAGACATTCTTCAGGTCCTCTTTGGATCATTGATGGGAAGACAGGGACGATAGCCACACAGGGTGGAAGGGGGTATTCATAGGTGGGCTATGGTTTGGATCATTGGAGAGGGAGCACTTGCATCCAAGAAAACTCAGACATGTTAGAACATTGAAAATCAACTCATTTCTAGAGCATTTTAATACTTTGAAAGCACGTTTTTTCATGACAACCCTGTGAGATAGGTAAATACAATATAAATATTATTAGCTCCATTTTACAGATGAGGATACTAAAGCTTAGGAAGGCAGAATGATTAAAAAAACCCTTTCTTCCATCCCCACATAGAAGTAACATATTCCATACAGGAGCTAGAGGGGTATGTGTGTTGCATTGCCCATCTGGCTGCTTACCTGGACTTCATCATTGTCTCCAGGAACTCATCATTTTGCAAGATGAAATCAACTCTGAAACTTTCCCCTGCCCCATGGGCCACTTTCTCCTTCTGATTGCAGAAAGTGGAGGGTGGACATCAGAGACCTCCTCCAGATCCTTTATTTAAGGAAAGGGTCCAAGGTAGATGCCTTATCATTTCCCATCTGGCTGTAAGACTTCAGGATATCCCTGCACTGGGTACCCTGCCCACCCCTTTTAAATTTCTTTTTATATGTTGTCTTTCCCCATCAGATTGTGACTTCCTTGATGTCAGGAACTGCCTTTTGTCTCTCTTTGTCTCTCAGAGTTTAACACAGTGTCTGTCATATAGTAGGCTTTAATAAATGTTTGTTGACTGAATATTCTGAAATGGTTGAGAGAGACAGACAGACAGACAGACAGACAGAGACAGAGACAGAGACAGAGAGACAGAGAGAAAGACAGAGAGAGAATGGGAAGAAAGAATGGAAATCCTGATGCTGCCTCATTCTTGTCTGGATTGATTCATTTGGACCCTTAATAATGCAAATATCTACATCAGAGATGTAGACATTCCTCACTTAGGGTTTCACTAGAAGTCAATGTGTCATGGTGAAAAGAACACTGACCCTGGAATCAAATACCTTGGTATTGATTCTTCCTTAGGTACTTATTACCTGTATGACCTTAGATGATCACTTAACTTCTCTGGAACTCCCTTTCTCTATTTCTAAAACTAATAAGGGGCTTAAACCACCCAGCTTCAGAGGGCTCTTTTAGCCCTACATCTATAAAGATCTAAAAGAAATGAAATAATTGAACATGTATAACCTACATCTCCTCCTCTCTCATTATAGCACAAAGAACAGAGCATTTTAGTGGTGGGCTGGAGATAGCTTACATGAGCTATTGTTAAATTTTCAGAGTGAGTATTTATACCTTGGAAACCACTAAATGTTACAAATCAGTGCTTAATTTATTGTTTTGTTGATTGTTTAGCCTTAAGAAAGTGATGAAGAAAATGTTAATAATCAAGATTAAACTTTAACGTGTACCATCTGTACAATATTTTTTTCCCAGGGAGCTAGTTGTTAAACATTTACCAGCAAATCACTGGCTTTCCCTTTCCTTACATCAAGCCAAAATATGCCTCTCTATTATGCTTACTATTGTTTTCTGTAACAGTACTTCAAATACTTGAAGTCAGAGATCATGTACCTGGCTATTTCCCAGTATCCTCCAGGCAAAGGATGAGTGAAAATAGATCCCATATTTGTATAATATTTCTCTTTCTGTTTAAGATGTAACTCCCTTTAAGATGCTACGTCATGAGTAAATCTATAACCCTCTCAGGTTATAGCAATTAAAGGATCCTAGAACTTAGAATTGGGGAAGAAGCACAGAGTTCATAGAATCATAGATCTGCAGCTAGAAGGAACTCCAGAGGCTTTTAAAATTTAATCTCTCATTTTACAGAGTAGGAGACTGAACCCTAGGGAGGTTAAGTGATTTGTCAAATGCCATATAGGTAATGAGTAATGGAGTCCAGACCTTCAATCCCTGTTTTTAAAGGCCAGATCCATTGGTCCAGCCCATGCTGAATCATCTGATGAATTTCTCTCCTCACATATTTGTTTGCACTTTATTTGGTCTTTTCCTCTTGGCTGAATCATAGAATCTCAGAGTTGGAAAGGATCCCAGATACCATCTTGTTCAACCAATACCTGGAAAATATCCCATCCATGACATTCCTAACAGGTGGTCATTGAGCCTTTGCTTAATGACCTCAAGTGAGGAAGGGGACCTACCGCCTTCAAGGGCAGCCCCTCAAAATTTTATGTAACTTTATTAGTTGGAAAATTTTTCCTTACATCAAGCCAAAATATGCCTCTCAGTAGTGTTTACCATTGTTTCTAGTTCTGCTCTGAGAGCCAAGCAGAAAAATGTCTCCTACCTTTTTCCTGTAACAATCTTTCAAATACTTGAAGTCAGCGATCATCTATCTGGCTATTCCCCAAGTCTCCTCCAGACTAAACATCTCCTATCTCCTTCAGCTGATCTCATTTTTCCCTCCTAGTTCTTTGGGTACTGCTTCCTCCATTAGATTGAAACCTTGAGAGCAGAGTCTATGCCACATTCCAATAAAATGGAAACTCCTTGAGGGCAGTGAATATTTTATTTTTTGTGTTTGTGTTTTAAGTGTCTGATTGTGATCCCAGGTAAGTACCATGATCTCTCAGTGCTTTAAGCCTGTGGTTGTTTTTTTTTTTTTTTTCCTTTTTTTGTTTTGTTTTGTTTTGCTTTGCGGCACAATGAGGGTTAAGTGACTTGCACAGGGTCACACAGCTAGTAAGTGTCAAGTGTCTGAGGCCGGATTTGAACTCAGGTCTTCCTGAATCTAGGGCTGGTACTTCATCCACTGTGCCACCTAGCTGCTCCCGGGCCTGTGTTGTTAAATTCAAATCGAAATGGGATCCACTAATTGGCACATAATACAGGTTACATATTGACTTAGTTTTAAAATGTATGTTTGTCGTTTTTGTTCAGTCATGTCAGACTCTTTGTGACCCCATTTAGTGTTTTCTTGGCAGAGATGTCGGAGTGGTTTGCCATTTTCTTCTCCAGCTCATTTTAGAGATGAGGAAACTGAGGTAAACAGGGTAAAGTGACTTGCCCAGGGTGATGCTGCTAGTGTCTGAGCCAAGATTTGAACTCAGGAAGTTGAATCTTCCTGACTCTAGGTCCAGCACTCAAGCCATTGGGACACCTAGTTTTCCCAAAACACGTGTTATCTATGTTTGATTGTATTTTTATTGATTTTTGTTAAATGTTTTCCAATTATATTTTCAGAAGATTCCTGGTGAGAGTGTTGTATGCCTTGTGTCTGACACTTCTGATTAGCCAACTCTCTATGACTATAAGATTGCAGAGAAGGGTATGACTTATATTATTATTATTATTTTTTTTTTTAGTGAGGCAATTGGGGTTAAGTGACTTGCCCAGGGTCACACAGCTAGTAAGTGTTAAGTGTCTGAGGCTGGATTTGAACTCAGGTATTCCTGACTCCAGGGCCGGTGCTCTATCCACTGCACCACCTAGCTGCCCCCTGACTTATATTATTAAAGGAAATGTTCTCATCTGGCTGCTCCCTAAACAAATTAAATATCAGATCTAGTCCTCTATCCCTATCCCCAACTCCTAGCTCAGTACTTGACATGGTCATTCATTAATGAATGTTTGTTGAATAAATAAATGAATGCCCAACACCTAGCAAAAGCTTGGGATACAGTAGGTGCTTTAAAAAAGCTGACTGGTTGATTGAATGAACGAATATAACTCTTTGTTCGGCACCTAGTGAAGTGCCTGCTTATTTAGGGACCTAATAAGTGTTGAACTATATTGAAATAGACACTTATGAAAGACTTGTTGATTTCATTTGATGTTTCCCCAAATGTCAGAATGCTGTAATCAGAAACTATTTCTAGTTTTAAAAGAAAAAAAAATCCACACTCCAACCTTTAAAAAGAAGAAAAGAAATTTAACTAATTAAAAACCCTCTGTTTGTGTCACTGTGAGTGGCTACAGCGTGAGATGCCAATTCTAGTTTATTCTTGGATGGGAGAACAGGCTGGGCCACCACTGGTTTACTGAGCTCTGTTGAAGAGGCAGAGCACTAGGGGTCACTGGAACTCCACGGTTCCCATCCATCTAGCCACCCCAGCAGTCTGCAGAAGCTTTCTACTTAGCCAGGACAACAAGTGATTATATTTCAGTTTAGAGCCACCCACCCCTCCAGAGCCTACAGCTGTTCTCCTTGGTCAATGAAATCTCTCCTGGGGAGGGAGGAGGGTGATATTTGTGGGTTTCTCCTAGACAAGGTACCACTTTTTACTTTTCCCAAGCCTTTCTTTGCCCTGATGTCATATTCCCTCCCCTTTTATTTCTCCATGGTTTTAAATGATCTCATTTCAATGTTTTATAAAATGCACACATATCTCATCCCATCTTTCCCAGTAAGGGAGGGTGGGTGGGGGTGGGTATGGGTATGGAGGACTCACACATTTGTTATCACACATTTAAGAGCGAGTCAGCTCCAGCTGACAGCTACCAGGGCTAGGCTCCCCTTTTCTGCTGGGAATCTTGTTCAGCAGTTTACAAATAAATTAAATTTACAGTTCATCAGATTAAGTACAAGGAGAACTGAGACCAGGACACAAAAGATACAGGCATTTAAGAATTCATTTACATTCAATTCAGCAGGCATTTATTAAGCATCTATACTGTGCCAGGCACTGTGTTAGAGGCTGGGGTTTCAAAAGCAAAAAATTAAAACAGTCCCTGCCCCAAAATGGCTTAAATTCTCATCTCAGTGCCTTTGCATGTATTTTGGGATTCTCTTCTTCTTCATCTCTGCCTTAGAGAAACACTAGTTTCCTTCAAGACTTAGCTCAGTACCTACATGAAGCCTTTCTTCATCCCCCTAGCTGTGACTGCCTTCTCTCTCCAAAACACCTTGTATTTATTTGGGATATATTTTGTATAATTATATAATTACATGTTGTTTATTAGAATGTAAGATTTCTTGGCTTTTGTCTTTGTAATCCCAGGATTTAGCACAGCCCCTGGTGAGGAAGGTAGGTGGTGAATCGGACAAAGCACTAGCCCTAGACTCATGAGGACCTGAGTTCAAATCTCACCCCAGACACAAGCTATGTGAGTCTGGGCAAGTCATTTAACTCCAATTACCTTAAATAGCTGTTGTCTTCTCCAGTTGTCCTGATTATCTCTTGCTGCTTGACCCACTTAAATCCAATTCATTGCAAGTCATTACATCTCTCATGGTCCTCTTTGATAACGAAGGACAAGCAACAATACTGCCTGGCAAGTTGTAAGTGTTTAATAGACCTTTGTTGGTTGATTGATGCAGTCTATTGGAAAAACATTCTTGTCCTCAAAATGCTTACATTCTATTGGAGACACATTCTTGCATGCACCTCTGGGGTTTTATAATGATCCCTGACTGATCTAGAATGGTATCTGTGCAGAGAAACGGGCATGGGGTTGAGGTCGAGAAAGAGAGGGGATCTCCTGGAGAGCAGAAGCGAGATTTAATCTTCGGTTTTAAAAAGTTTTGAATAGGGGATCATAGATGTAGAGCTGGGAAGGAACCTCAGAATTCATCTGGTTCAGTCCCTGCCTTTTACTGATGAGTGAACTGAGACCCAGAGAACAAAAATGACTGATTCAAGGTCACATGGGTTCTAAGAGGCAGAGATAAGATTGGAACTCTGAATCTAGAATTTTGTCTATTCCTCCACAATGCATCGGGATGTTCATATTCTTGGAAAAAAAAATAGCTGATGTCCAACCTTACCTTTTTTTTTTTTCTACCTTCTACCCTCTAAGCAGAAACAGACAACTGACACAATGGATAGATCTCCTGGGTTCCTTGAGTTCCAATCTGATCTAAGATATTTATTAACTATGTGACCCTGGGTAGTCCCTTAATCATTGTCTGACTCAGTTTCCTCAACTGCAAAATGGGGACAATCAGTATTTTTGTCACAGGGTTGTACTGAGGATCAAATGAAACAATATTGTAGATCTCTTAGCACAGTACCTCACACATAGTAAGTGCTTAATAAATACTTAGTCTCTTCCCTTTCCTAAAGTTGAGGACTTGATTGAAAAAGGGTACCTAGGCCATACTGAATATCTTCAGATCTATTATTCCATTTTGTTCTGACATTCCCCAAAGCTACCGTGGAAATGGCTCCAAAATGAGACCATTGAAAATAAACTCCTGTTTTCTCTTTGAAGTTGTTACATGTTGATATGTCAAAACAACTGGTGATTCTTCTATCCCTTTGATGTTGGCAAATGCTTCAAATCATTAGATTTCTGTCTTTTGAAGTGGAAGGTAGCTCCTTTAGGGTGAAGAGCAACGCAAGTACCCTTTGGATGAACTAATTTCTTGCCATTGGGTATGGTAGGACATGGACCTGTATTCTCCCCCTACTAGGTCAGGTGGGAGAGTCCCTGGGCTCAGGTTCATTCACAGAATCATAGAACCTCAGAGATATTCAGGCCCTCTGGTCCAACCTACACCAGAACAGAAATACCCTTTTATCTTACCCCAATAAGTCATGTCCAACTCTTTGTGACCCCATTAGATTTTTTTTGCAAAGATACTGAATTAATTTGCCATTTCCTTCTCCAGACAGTTTTACAAATGATGAAACTGAGGCTCTCAGGGTTAAGTGACTTGCCTGTGGTCATGCAGATAGGAAGTGTCTGAGGTAAAATTTTAACTTGGTTCCTCCTGACTCCAGGCCCAACAAGCTATCTACTGTACTACATATCTGCCCCTTCCAGATACTGGAAGACAACTATCATGCCTTCCCTACATCTGTTCTTCAGACCAAAACATACCCAGCTCTTTTAAGTGATGCTTATGTGGCAAGATTTTGAGGTCCTTCAACATCCTTGTTGTCCTCTTCTGGGATGAAATTGAGCTAATCAATTTCTTTCCTTTCCCAGAGTAGAATTCTACTCTAAAGGGGGCTATAAGTCCAGTAGAAACAAATCACTTTCAAATTAAGGAAGGAAATCTAGTGAAGCCCTTGGCTTTTCAAAATCGAGAAGAATAATAGAACCTTGCTCTTCTGGAGACAGATTTTTACCTTTATTTAGACAGATGCTGAGAGAGGCTGGGGAACCTGTTTACAACTTCCTGAGAACAAGTTTTTATTCTGGGTTAGAAACCAGCTGATCGAGACCCCCATTTTCCCAGCTATTGTGTGCTGACACCCAGCCCCTCCATAGCAGGAAGACTGGGCTTCATCCCATTAAGTTCAGCCAGGTTGGTTTAGGTGTTACCGGTGGCAGCTTCATGGATGGCCAAATGATAGTCTGTCAAGCAGACTTTGCATTCTGGTCTGGATTACAATGACTACTCAGCCCACCTTTGAAGTGTCTTTCTCCTGATAAACAATGGAAAACTAGAAGAACATTTCTCTCACAGTGGGCATTCAATTCATGGCTTCTGAGTGAATGAAGATTTTAGAGCTGGGAGGGACCTTAGGCATCATTGAGTCCAGATGATTCATTTTTTTTTTTTTTTAGGCAATGGGGGTTAAGTGACTTGCCCAGAGTCACACAGCTAGTAAGTGTCAAGTGTCTGAGGCCGGATTTGAACTCAGGTACTTCTGAATCCAGGGCCGGTGCTTTAACCACTGCGCCATCTAGCTGCCCCCCAGCTGATTCATTTTTACAGGTGAGGAAAGAGATGGGGCATCTAGAGACAGTAGGCACTTTGCTGGAGACCACAGGTAGCAAGAGACAAAATTGGGATTCACATTCATGGTATCTTAGGATGAAAAAATCATGGGCTTAAAAATGGAAGGGACCTTCAAGGCCACCTCATCCGGAGCCCTCCTTTTACAGATGAGAAAAGTGATTCTACAAGAATGGAAGTCCCTTGCCCAAGGTCATACAAACTTAGAGAAACTTATCCTCTGTCAGTAGTTAACACTCATTTATTAAGCACCTACTATATTCCAGGAGAAAGAAGGGTCAAACCAGTCCAGTAACCTTGACGGGAGGTCCATGGGGTCACAAGGAATCAGGTGCAACTGAGCAACATGTGTTAGGCGCTGTGCGAAGTGCTGGGCATACAAAGAAAGGCAAAAGACAGTTCCTGCTCTCAAGTTGTTCACAGTCTAATGGGGGAGAAAGCATGCAAACAACTGTGTATGAAAAAGAGATATACAAGATAAATTAAAGAAAATCAACAGAGAAGGCATGTTAGCATTAAGGGAGATTGGGAAAGGTTTCTTGTAAAATGTGGAATTTTAATGGGATTTGAAGGCATCCAGGGAAGCCAGGAAGGCAACATAAGGGAGAATGCTCCAGATATGGGGGACAACCAGTGAAAACACTCAGAACCAGGAGATGGAGTGTTTTGTTTGAAAAATAGCAAGGAGCAACACTGACTTGGAGAGTATTGGGAGTGGGGGGTGGAAGGTGGTGGTATAAATATAGTGTTAAAAGACTGGAGTGGGGCAGCTAGGTGGCACAGTGGATAAGGTACCGCTCCTGGATTTGGGTGTACCTGAGCTCAAATCTGACCTCAGACACTTGACACTTACTTGCTGTGTGACCCTGGGCAAATCACTTAACCCTCATTGCCCTGCAAAAACAAACAAACAAACAAAAACCCAACCAAAACAAACAAAAAAGACTGGAATGGAAGGAGGGAACCAAGTTATGAAGGGCTTTACAAACCAAGCAGAAGGTTTTTATTTGATCCCCCATGGGGAAATGACATGGTCAGACCTACATTTAGAAAGATAACTGAATGAAAGGAGAACTGAAGTAGAGAGAGACTTGAGACAGAGAGACTAATCAGCAGGTTATTTCAATAGTCCAGGTATAAAATGATGAGGATGTGCTCCACCATGATGGCAGCCTCAGAGGACAGGGTGGGATATAGCAGAGATGTGAAGGTAGATTCTATAGATCTTGGCAATAGATTGGATATGGGAAGTGAGAGAGAATGAAGAGTTCAGGAAGACACCCAGATTGTGAGCTGGGGTGATTGGGAAGATGGTGGTGCCTTTGGAAGTGATAGAGAAGTTCACAAGAGGGGAGGGCTTGGTGGGGAGAAAGAGTGAATTCTGTTTTGGACATGTTGAGTTTAAGATGTCAATGGGACATCCAGTTTGAGATGTCTAATAGGTAGATGGAGATGCACACTCAAAGGTATGCAGAGAAATTAGGGCTGGATAAGTAGATTTGAAACTCATCAATATAGAGATAACAATTAAATCCATGGGAACTGTTGAGATCACCAAGTGAAATAGGACAGAGGCAGAAGAGACAAAAGAGTAGGATGGAGCCTCAGGGGACATTGGGCATTAGTGGGTCTAATGAGGATGAAAATACAGTAAAGAAGCCCAAATCCAGTGCTCCATCCATAACACCATTGCCTTCAATGGATGACATTACAATAATGTCTAATTCTGATGCTTTATTTGTGCATGTTCACAAATGACTCACAAATTCTACCATAAGCTCCTTGAGGGAAGGATATTCTTAAACATTGTATCCCCACTAGCATGAAATAGACAATAGAGCTGGAAGGCCCTTAGAAATGATCTGCTTCATTGTCCTCATTTTGCAGATGAGCCAACTGAGGTCCAGGGAAATTAGATAGCTTGCAGTAGGAAAGCCACAAGTCAAATCTAAGACCTCTTACTCTGAATCCAGCAATCTGACGTGACATATTTATTTATGTATCTCCTTCACACGAAGTTCTGAGCATGTCAAAACCTTTCTCTAAGACCATCTGTGAATGCTTATTACCTACTGAAAAATATACAAGATTTTATGTATCTTCCCTCATTAGAATTTAAGCTTCTTGCAGAACTGAATCGTCTCTCTTTTGCATTTGTATCCCCAGAACTTTGCAGATTGCTTAGCACATAATAAATGCATTTGTATTCATTCATTCATTCATTCATTCATTCATTCATTCATTCATATATACTCACCCTGGCATTCAAGACCTTTCACAGTCTGACTCCAACTTACCTTTTCAGTCTTACTTCTTTGTTCTTTCCCTTCATACACACCATGTCCTGGCCACACTGGACCACTTGCTATTTTCTGATCTGATCCTTACCTCTTCTATTTCTATACCCTTGCTTAAACCTTCCCATATGTCTTAAACTGTCTTCCCCTATTTTATACCTTATAAAATCTTTCCCTTCCTTCAAAAAACCAAACTCTCCTTCCATGAAGTCTTTACTTATTTCTCATTGATTGAAGTAGACCTTCCCTTCAAATAGGATATTTGTAAAGTGCTTAGCATGCTGTTTGGAACATTGTTGTTTTTCAGTCACATCTGACTCTCTATGACCCCAGTTGGGGTTTTCTTGGCAGAAATACTGGAGTAGTTTGCCATTTCCTTCTCCAGTTCATTTTACAGATGAGAAAACTGAGGCAAATAGGGTTAAGTGATTTGCCCAGGGTCACATAGCTGGTAAAAGTCTGTGGCCAGATTTAAACTTAGGAAGATGTGTCTTCCTGACTTCAGGTATGGCACTCTATCCACTGTTCCACTTAGCTGCTACACCTAGAACATAGTAGGCACTTAATACTTGGTTCCTTCCCTCCTCTCCCATAGTCTCCCTTCCATTTCCTTACCTTCCCAAATCCTTAATGCAGAAAGATTCACCCCTCCTGCACACTTATCTACCTAAATTTGTGAACAAGTACATGTGAGGTAAGGCATAACATCTGATATATTAGTATATTTCTCTCTGTGTCCAGTACAGCGCACATAGTAGGCACTTAATAAATACTTGTTGAATGGAATCAAATAACTAACTGATCTACCCCATTCTGTCCCAAAGTAGTTTGAGAGGCAACATGGTACTATATGGGGCTCAAATTCTAGCTAGTCTGTCTAAAATATCTAATGAGTGGTCGCCAACAAATTATAAGCTTTAGCAAGAGTTAGACTTTTAAGCATTTAGTACGGAGAATAAGAATTTGGTAAAGAGAAAGAGAAAGGACTAGATTCATCTATCAAAGGGAGAGAGCATTCCTAGCTCCCTTTTCCACTCAAGTCCTGAGGAAAGAGAGTGAGAGTGCCAGCCTCACCCCCTCTTCCTCGTACAAGCACATGTCACTTCCTCATGGCAAAGAAAAGTTGCATGGCCTTGCCCTCAGAGGCCTTCTCCTCATGGTGGAGCTTTCCTACAGTAAGTCTCCAGCAGGTGGCATCATTCCAATTGTTACAGTGCATTAAATCCTGGAACTGGATTCATGAGGTACCTGGATTGGAATTTTAGCTCTTGCTTCTTGGGTGTGTGACTCTGGGCAAGTCACATTTCTGAGCCTCAGTGATCCCAGAGGTAAAATGGAGACAGTCAAACTCACCTTGAGTATTTCACGGGTGAGTGAAGTGCTTTGTAAACGTCAGAGCCTGATATAGGGAATTAGGATGCTTGGACCTTGGACAGCACTCCAGGCCTATTAGATTTGCTGAAACCTGAAAACCAGTGGTTAAATGTTCAGTGTGAGCATTTACATGTTGGATATCAGAATATGTCACAAATCAGGGCTTAATTTATTATTTTATTGATTGTCTAGACTTGAGAAAATGATGATAAAATACTCATAATATAGATTAAATTTGAAGCATGTGTTGTGTATACATCTCCCTCTCTCATCTATCAGCACGCTCATAGATCTATACATTTTTAATACTTTCTAATCATTTGATTAAGGTATTTCCTGTGTTTGCCTCATCTCATCAGCTGTAAGCTACCAGGGGGCAGGGCCTCATCTTTAAACTGCTTTCCTATCCCTTACAGCAGTCACCAAAGTGTAGGCCACTATGTGGCAATCAAGAAATATGTAGTAATTTGATGAATAAAGATCCTGAATGACCTTTTCATAGATTAGAAACTGTCAGAGCTGGGAAGGAGTTTAGAACACAGAATGTTAAAACCTGGCAAGGAACTTAGGACAAAGAAAATCAGAAGTGCAGAATGTCACAACTGGGATAGGTCCTGAAACTTACAACATAGAATGGTATGTAAATTGATGATAGAACATGTTTAAATTGCTTCCCATATGCCAGATACTGTGCTAAGTACTGGAGGTACAAATACAAGGAAATGAGATAATCTCTGATTTCACTAGGATATTGGAAAAGGGACAACATGAGCGAGACTGCAGGAAATGTCTTGGAGGCCTGGCTTCTAGTAAGGGGAAGCCAAAGGATAGCCTATGAGAGCTGGGGATAGAGTGGAGATGGGATTAGGGGATAGAATCCAAGTTTCTGGTGGAGTAGGGATGGAGCAGAGTGTGGGGCTGTAGCAAAGAAAACAGGGGACCTTAGAACAGAAAAGAACAGAGAAAGAAGGGCATTGTCAGTCATTTCCAACTCTTTGTCACCCCATTTGGGGTTATCTTGGCAGAGATACTGGAGTGGTTTGCATTTCCTTCTGCAGCACATTTTACAGATGAGGAAACTGAGGCAAAGAGGGTGAAGTGACTTGACCAGGGTCACACAGCTAGTAAGAGTCTGAGGCCAGATTTGAACTCAGGAATATGACTCCAGGCCTGGCATTCTATCTACTCTGCTACCTAGTTGTCCTTAGAATATCAGTAGTAGAAGGGTTTTAGAATACAGTGTCAGAGCTAAGAGATAGGAGACAGTTAAGAACGTCTAATCCAAACCTCTCATTTTACCTTCAGAGAAACAAAAGGGCACCGCACTGGCCGGGTCTCAGAGTGAATTAGTGACAGTGGTAATAACAGGGATTTTTTTCTTTGCGTCTCTTCTCCTAAGAAAGGTACTAAGTTTAGTACTGTGTGCAATTGATAGTGCAGCAAATGGCCCTAGGTCTTGTTTCCCAACAAATGGAAAAAAAGAACACTTGAGGAACATTTGAAGTAGAGGGAAGGTATCTACCTATTATTATTTAAGGACCTTTCTTGTGGGGCTCAAGAGATGGTATCTCACAGGGACCATTTCTACACTGGTCAGCCTCCAAGACAACTCTGTGCCATATGAAAAATCCAGTTGGTCCCTTATGACTGGGTAATGCTTTCTTTCTTTCTTTCTTTCTTTCTTTCTTTCTTTCTTTCTTTCTTTCTTTCTTTCTTTCTTTCTTTCTTTCTTTCTTCCTTCCTTCCTTCCTTCCTTCCTTCCTTCCTTCCTTCCTTCCTTCCTTCCTTCCTTCCTTCCTTCCTTTCTTTCTTTCTTTCTTTCTTTCTTTCTTTCTTTCTTTCTTTCTTTCTTTCTTTCTTTCTTTCTCTCTTTCTTTCTTTCTCTCTCCCTTCCTTCCTTCCTTCTTCCTTCTTTCCTTCCTTCCTTCCTTTCTTTCTCTCCCTTCCTTCTTTTCTTCCTTCCTTCCTTCCTTCCTTCCTTCCTTCCTTCCTTCCTTCCTTCCTTCCTTCCTTCCTTCCTTCCTTCCTTCCTTCCTTTCTTTCTTTCTTTCTTTCTTTCTTTCTTTCTTTCTTTCTTTCTTTCTCTCTTTCTTTCTTTCTCTCTCCCTTCCTTCCTTCCTTCTTCCTTCTTTCCTTCCTTCCTTCCTTTCTTTCTCTCCCTTCCTTCTTTTCTTCCTTCCTTCCTTCCTTCCTTCCTTCCTTCCTTCCTTCCTTCCTTCCTTCCTTCCTTCCTCCCTCCCTCCCTCCCTCCCTCCCTCCCTTCCTCCCTTCCTCCCTTCCTTCCATTTGCTAGGAACCCAATAGGAAAGAAGGGAGGTTATAAATAAAGAAGAACAGTAGAGAGAGGAATAAAGGTCTGAAATGCAAGAGCCTCTTGTTTTAACCCTTCAAGGCCCTTCAGCTAGCAGAAATACTCTTTAAGGCTTGTCTTCATTACTGAGCCCTGTTGGTGCTTAACCCAAAGCTACCAAAGGGAGAAATACTTTTTTTTTTCTTTAAAAAGTCTTTCCACTGGAAAAGCCAAATCAACACAGCATGAACAATTAGTGGTGTTTAATTACCTACAGAGGATTAGACGTACAAGTTGATATATGGCCCCAAAGATGAAACACAAATACTCAGAGTGAAGAAAATGTCTTCCTATTAATATGTGGGATGGAGGCAAAGTAGGTGTGAAGTCCACATTCCCAGGGCACTAAGGCTAAGATTGTGGGCTCCAGCTTCCTTCTCAGTGGTTTCCTGAGGCATTGCTGCCTCTCTAATTAGCTGTGCTAATTATCTGGGGAAGATGAGCAAAACAACATGTCGGGAGGAGAGTGAGAGGAACCCAGTCACCCTTCTAATTTTTGCTGCTGGTTAGTCAGGTGTTTCTGGTAGCATTCACTATTAAGAGCAAGAAATGGGCTTTCCTCCTAAATAATAGTAACTGATATTCATATAGAATTTATGATGAGCCAGGCACTGTACTAAGTGCTTTAAAATTATTATCTCATTTGATTCTCACAACAACCTTGGGACTGGGAGGAAGATGTTATTATTATGCCCATTATGCAAACAGAGGTGAAATGACTTGCCCAGGGTCACACAGCTAGTAAATATCTGAGGCCACATTTGAACTCAGATCTTTCTGACTTTAGGCTCAGGACTCTAACCACTGTATCACCTAGCTGTCTAAAGTATACACATGGAGTTTTCCAGTAGGTACTATTGCTGTTGTGGTGAGGAACAGTTTTTCAATGAAAGATCATGGACCCCCAGGTGGAAAAAAAAAAGCCAACTCAGAGGAAAAGTAAGGCAACAATGTTTCTAACATAGTGAATAGTGCTAGACTTTTCAGTGGGAATATCAGGGTTTAAATCTCACATTTGATCCTTACTACCTCTAAACAAGTCAATGAACAAGTCACTTAACTTTTTTGAGCCTCAGTTTCCCCATCTACAAGATGAAAGTGTTAGATGATATAGCATCAAAGCTCTTTTCTATCTCTGACCCTCCATGAGCCACTGTTTTCTGCCCTAATCAGACCACATCTAGAGTATTATGTCCAATTCAAAGCACCATTTATTAGGACATCAACTAGGTGGAATATATCCAGCAGAGGGTTGGTGAGCATAGTCATGGAATTTCAGACAGGGTGATATGAGAAGGGAGTGTATGAGGAAACTAGGGATGCTTATCTCAGAGAAGTGAGGAGGTGAGGTAATGACAGCAGTGTTCAAGTATTTGGAGAACCGTCATCCAAAAGAATTAGTCCTGTTCCACTTGGTCCCAGAGGACAAAACCAGAAGTAATAGACAGAAACCACAAAGAGGCAGATTTAGGCTTAGTATAAGGAATGACTTTATAAGAATGAGGTGCCTTGGGAGGTAATGGGTTCCTCTGTGGGAGTTTCCAAATGTGGGTGGTAGTTGTGTTGGAGGTCTTCAAACAGAGTGGAAGGAACACTTGTTGGATATATCATGGACTAGTTTCTTGTCCATACATGACTTGGTTTACTTGGTCATTTTGGTTCCTTCAAGTTCTGCAAGTCACACATGGAAAAAGCAATTTAATTTGTTGGGGATTTCTTTCTCTTTGAGAGTGAAGTATGAAACCATCTTCTCATCGTCTCTTTTTTTTTGCAGGGCAATGAGGGTTAAGTGACTTGCCCAGGGTCACACAGCTAGTAAGTGTCAAGTGTCTGAGGCTGGCTTTGAACTCAGGTCCTCCTGAATCCAGGGCCAGTGCTTTATCCACTGAGCCAACTAGCTGCCCCCTCTCATTGTCTCTAAAAATGAAGGCTAGGGAATATGCAATTCTCTCTAATACGTATGATGCTAGGTGGTGCAGTGGATAGAGAACCAGCCCTGGAATCAGGAGGACCTGAGTTCAAATCCAACCTTAGATACATGACACTTACTAGCTGTGTGACCCTGGGCAAGTCACTTAACTCTCATTGCCCTGAAAAAAAATAAGTATGATCCTATGACATGGAACTAATGATGAAAGTATTTTATTTCTATTGTAATGTCAAAGACAATTTTTGCCATAGTGAAAATAGTAACGGACTTGGATGATGGGAGATCTAGGTTCTAATCCAGGTTTTGGATTAGTTGTATGACTTTCAGTAATTTCATGAATATCTTTGGGATTTCTTTCCTTTAACTCTAGAATGAATGTACTTGAATCAGCTTTATTCATTCATTAAAAAAACCACACACACAACTTCTATATTATGCAAGACACTATACTGCAGTCTAGTAAGGCAATAGGATCCTAATATTCAATATTACACCAGAAGTACGGCAGAAGGCTCTAAAACAAAGTGCTGTGTGAAGAAAAAGGAGAATTCAAGGTTTCATGAAAAAGGTGCTGTTTACATTGGACTTTAAAGGATGAGTAGGATCTTAAGAGTAGTGGAGGGCATTTCAGGTAGGGAGAGGAGATTAGACTGAGCAAAGGTTCAGAGGCAAGAAATCATAAACATAAAGCATATGCTGAGGGGAGGAGCAGACAACAGATGTAGCATTGACTAGATATTTAAGGTACTTTTAATCTCTAAGATTTTATTTTATTATATTTTGCAGGGCAATGAGGGTTAAGTGACTTGCCCAGGGTCACACAGTAAGTGTCAAGTGTGTGAGGCTGGATTCTCCTGAATCCATGGCTGGTGCTTTATCCACTGTAACACCTAGCTGCCCCCCAATCTGTAAGATTCTAAGAAAAAAAAAGAAATGAGAGAGAGGGGTAGACAGAGGGGAGGGAGAGAGGAAGAGAGGGAAGGAAGGAGGGAGGGAGGAACGGAGGGAGGGAAAGAGAGAGAGAGAGAGAGAAAGAGAGAGAGAGAGAGAGAGAGAGAGAGAGAGAGAGAGAGAGAGAGAGAGAGAGAGAGAGAGAGAGAGGTACATAAATAAATGTAGTTAGACCTGCAGACAGATTTTCATAGAAACCTGTTTCAACTTTTTAAGACATTGCCAAAACCTTTAAAAACCGCACAGATATTTTTTCAACCATAAAGAAAAGTAGTTTCGTATTTGCAACAGTAGGCAGAAATGGTGATGTTACCTTTTACCTTGAACCAATGAAATTGCCGGGATCTAAAAGTTTCCCATTTTTGTCTTAAGGATTTTCTTGCTAAGAGTATCATTCCATTTAATTTTTGATGGCTCTTAATATGCTTCAAAAATCCAAAGTGTTTTCCCTAGTTTTCATTGATTTTGAGATGAATAGTTCAAGCATTGCCATTTAACACGGGAGAAGCTGAGCCTAAGAAATGTTGAAATAAAAAGATTATTCATATTTATTTTATCTTGAAGAAGATGAGAGGGCTAGAGATTTGTGAAGACATGAATGAGGGTAAAGATCTCTTATCTTCCAAAGTTTAAGTATAGATGATAAGGCTAGAGAAGGTACAAATTAGCTTTCTATGAGGTCAGATTTTTTTTTTTTTGTATATTTTCACTTTGTCCACTGGAGGACTATCCTAAGCACCCAGGCTGATGATTTAGCTGTCCTCCTCCAACCAAAGGATGGCTTGGGGTAGGTTGGCTTCAGCAAAGCAGGGAAGCAGAACCCTAAAATACCAGGTTCCAGGGTTTCTTTTACAAGAAGAGTTGCCCTCTTCCTAACCAATTGCTTTAAATATATATATATATATATATGCAGCAATAAAATGGATACATTAATTTCAAAACTGTCCTGCTTGTCTTTTTCTTTTTGAACATTCTTCTATTTCCTTCTGTACATAAGAAAGCAAAGGGAGGGGCTGCTAGATAGCACAGTGGTTAAAGCACTGGCCCTGGATTCAGGAGGACCTGAGTTCAAATCCGGCCTCAGACACTTAACACTTACTAGCTGTGTGACCCTGGGCAAGTCACTTAACCCCATTGCCCCACAAAAAAAAAAAAAAAGAAAGCAAAGGGGCTCTTTTTTGGGCGGGGGAGAAGGGGCATGCATGATTATTGCTAACCTTCCTTTCCCCTCACAGGAAAAACTGAGATAAAGGGGAAAAAGAGAAGCCTGTAATAGTCGTCTAAAAGGAATCCACCCAGTAGCCATGTTCATATGTGTCCATCACCTTTTCTGAATTCTTGATTCTTGCAAAGTTGTTTTTGTATTATACTCCATTTTGCAGATGAAGAAACTGAGGCTCAGAGATATTAAGAAATGTCACCACGCTCACTAATCTAATAAGTCTTGGAACAGGATTAAAATAAAAGTCTCCTGACTTCAAGTACTACCCAAGTGTTCTCTACTCTTCTTCTTCTTCTCCTTTCCCCTTTTTCCTGTCCCCCTCCCTAACACCGGAATAAAATAAAAACCTTAGTTCTCAGGAGCTCAACTTAATAAAGGGTAAGGAGGCATCAACGTCCCCAGGGACATCGAGAGCCGGAGGTAAAAATCAGTAACCCTGCCCTGCCCCTCCCCCAACAAGAATAGACAACTGTGGGCTGGGGTCCTAAGAAATGGTCCACACCTCAAGACACTCGGGATTGGGGAGAAGCTCGCAACCTGTTGGACCAGTTGCTGTGGGTCCGTGGCAAGTATAGGGTGAGATTGACCCTAACCCTTGAACAAGGGTTTAGTTACCCAGTTGGGTCTTCCACCACCTGCTTCAGTGATTGGCCCACCAGCTCAGAGAAGCGGGGGAGGTGAGAGGTGGAATTAGCTGTGCGGATTGGGGTTCACGCCTGTCACTCTGAAAGGGTGGGGCTTTTAAAAAGATATCGCTGTTTTTAAAGGGGAAAAATCCATCTTTATGATGATAACAGTTCCTGATCCGATATTCGCCTGCCTGGAACAGAGAGCCCGCTGAGAGAAGGAGGAGGAGGAGGAGGAGGAGAAGGAGGAGGAAGAGGAGGAGGAGGAGGAGGAGGAGGAGGAGGAAGAGGAGGAGGGGGAGGAGGACTAGCTCCAGGCAGCTGGAGGAGGGCGCCCCTCTCTAGAAGTCAGCGGTGCCACCTCTGCTGCACATCTGTTCCGCATCAGGACCGGCCCCTCCCGCGTGCCTGGCTCGGGGCTCAGGAGCCACTTGTGCGCTCTACTACGGGAGGCTAGGCTGGCACTGGGACTGAGCCAGCGTGAGACGGAGCAGGGCCGGGTAGGGTGAGGCAGGCCGGCGGGCTGGCCTGTGGGAGGGGAGGGGCGCTCGGTTCCCAGGCAAACTTTGGCTCCCAGTAGCAGCGGAGGTGGCGGCGGCGGCAGTGGTGGCGGCAGCAGCAGCAGCAACAGCAGCAGCAGCGGCGGCGGCAGCGGCGCACGCCCTGCCCTGAGACGCGGCCAGGGGCGCGCCGGCATGTGGGCGCAGTGCCGGGCCGCCCCGGGCCGCCGCCGCCGCCGCGTGCGCCCGGGGCCAGCTGAGCCCCGGCTCCCCGGCTCCCCGGCTGCCCAGTCCCGCCGACCCCAGGCGACGGCGAGCTAACCACCTCCAAAGCCTCCTCCAACAGGGGCTGGGGGCCACTTTGGGCCGGCCAGGCCCCATCCCCCGCCCCCCGCACACCCTCGCATACACCCAGGAGCTGGAGACTGGAGACGCGGCTCCCTCGCCATCCTTCTCCTCCTGTTGCAAACTCTAGACAGCTTGCTTTCTTTCCCCCAGGGGAAGAGAGAGAGTCCTCGGGGCTAGGCTGGCTTCCCCAAGGGTGGGCTGGGCTGACTGAAGAGACTCCCCAGCCGGGCACTGTAGCGATCCCCGACCGCCTCGGGGCCATGGGGACCGTGTGCTCCGAAGAAGGCTCTGGGTTCAGTAGGCACTTTCGTCTTTAGTAGCCTCGCCTCTTGCCTGCCTGCTCTGTCCTCTCTGGTCGGCTTGGGATGCCGTTCCACTCCGCAGTTAGCCTCTCAGCCTAGACGGCACGAGGGAGGAGATTAACCCGCCTGGCAGCCCGTTTCAAGATGTGCCCATCGGAAATGGGGACACTGTGGCAGCACTGGTCACCTGTGCTCTTCAGCCTGGCCGCTCTGTTTTCCAAAGGTGAGAAAATGAGCCTTGGTTGGGCCCATGCCCTCCAGGAACCTGGGCTAACTTTCCTCCCAAAGTGTGCGTGTGTGTGTGTGTGGGGGGAAGGAGTGGGGGGGGGGGGGTTTGGGTTGTCTTTCCTTCGCCCCGTCCAGAAAATGTGAGACTGAAAAGACTGAAAGGAAAAGAAGTGTGTGTGTGTGTGTGTGTGTGTCTGTGTGTGTGTGTGTGTGTGTCTGTCTGTCTGTCTGTGTGTTGGGGAGGAGGGACCCCTTGTTAAAGGCAGAAACGTGTTTGGAATAAAGAGAGGGGATGTGGAGAAAACTAGAAATATGGAAAACACAAGCTTGGTTCTCCGTATCATTTCAGGAGAGAAGTGGGTTGGAGGTGGGGAGAGGTCTGAGCCAGACACCAGGGGTGGGAGCTATATGAGTCCTAAGGTATTCTTGCAGTTGGGACTTTCACTACCTCCACTGGGCCACCAGGAGATAATTTAAGAGCCCTTTCTCTGCAGGTTAATGCTTCTTCTCGCATCTCGGGATGTTACTGGTCTGCTATAAATGTGAGTTAGTGAAAAAACACTAAGGAGAGTCCCTGAGAAATGGCCCTGGGTGATTTTATTGAGAGAGAGAGAGAGAGAGAGAGAGAGAGAGAGAGAGAGAGAGAGAGAGAGAGAGAGAGAGAGAGAGAGAGAGAGAGAGTGTGTGTGTGTGTGTGTGTGTGTGTGTGTGTGTGTGTGTGTGTGTGTGTGTGTGTGTGTGTGTGTAGGCTGGCCTTTCCCTTCGTAGCTGTCACCAAATGCTTCCCCTATGTTGAAGGATGAGTTGAGATGCTGTAACTTCTAGCTTGCGAGATCACATCAGGGTCCCTAGCAGTGAGCAGTGAGTAGATCCAGGGATTCCCTGCTTTGTAGTCTCCTTTTTCTCTGCCTTTTTGTCTTACACTGGAGAAAGCAAGCTATTTTTTTTTTCTAGGAGAGCATGATTCTGGGAGTATAAATGGTGTATTGATTATTGACCAGAAGCTGTGATTTCTGTCTATATTCTTCCCTGGTGCCCTTTTTCCCCTGAGGGAATATCTCTAGGGAGGCTGAGAAGGCAGCATTCATAGTCTTAACTGAGTGGTGGAATCCTTCAGAAGGAGCGTTTTGTTAAGAATTGCACGCTGAGATTTCCCTTAGCAACTTCAAAGCCCATTACCCTACACGGGGAATTTTAGTTACACTAATTGTCTATTAGCTGGGTATTGGAGAGGCATGGATGTTGGTTATTTTGAGTCTGTTCAGATTGTAGCTGTTTCCTCGATAGCTTTTTCTGCCCTGCTGTGATTCAGGGAGGGGGCTCAAAGTAGCTGTCTCAGGAGGGTAGCTGTGATGCACCCACATTGTTATTCTGAGTTAAAACAATCTGAAAGACCAGACCTTTGAGTTGATTTACGCCATAAACAAGCATCGACAGCAGAGTTTGGTGACTCCAGCTCAAGAAATGATTGGGGGAGTGGGGGGAGACAGGTGGCCAGGGAAGACAACTCGGCCCTCATAATACTTATATTTCTAGATAGCTTTAAGGTAGACAAAGCAATTTATTTGCAACAGTCTTCTGAGGTAAGTGCTATGGATATTAACAGACATGAGGGAAGGGGCTGTGAGTCCAACTGTGTGCAGAACTCCCTTCATTGATAACTCTAAGATTTGGGATTGGTGTGTAAGGGAGACTGGGCCAATATAGCTTCATCCCCAGGGTGTCTGATGGCATGGCGTGTGGAAGAGATTCCAAGGACTGGTATGGTAGGATTGCATATTTAGACAATTTAATTCAGTGCTCAACCAACAATCCCTTATTAAAAGTGCCTACTATGTGCCAGGTACAGGGCTAGGTGCCAGGGATTCAAAGATCTTATTTCCCTGGGTTTTGATTGGTGAGCGAATATTCACCTTGTTTTGCCCAATCTCAGGCTTATCATGCCTCTTCCTGGCCATAAACTTGCCATGACACTCTACATGTATCACATTCCCTCCTCCCCCATCATCTTTTTAGCTCTAGCTCTGAGAATAGTAATCCCATCAATACTGCCTTTCCTGAAATGGGGGGTGGGCGGCACAGCTCAGTCCTTGGTTCAGCATCTCTAATCACCATTCCCTCTGACTTCTCTTCAAAATATTCCTTCCTGACCACCATTCCCCTCTATGTGCTGGGTTTTCCTATTATAATGAAATCTTTTTGAGGGCTGGGATCATCCTGCTTGCTTCTATTTGTAACCCCCCAACACTTGACATAAAACCTGGCATATAGTAAATGCTTTTTTCTTCATTCAACAACCCCTGCCCTCAAGGGGCTTACTTCTATTACTTTATAGTTATACTTTCTTCTATTATTTTATGCTTATACTTCCTTTTATTACTTTATAGTTATGGAAATATGAGGTCTAAGGGAGATCATTTGACTTCCTAAGGCAGGTAAATAATCACTCAGGCAGCAAATAGCAGATAGGGATTTATCTTTTGGGCCTTGTGACTCTAAATTCAGTTCTCTTTCCACTGTACCACACTATTTCCCTTGGTAGACATATCTCAGGGAGTTGCTCAAGGGTTGCATAGGTTAGATAACTTTCCCAGGGTCTGCAGTTATTATTCGCTTCCATTTTACAGATGATTAAACTGAGGCTCAGAGGTTAAGTGATTTGCTCATGAACATATAACCAGTAGACATCTCATGGGAGACTTGAACCCAGGTTTCCTGAGTCTAAATTCAGTACTCAATTCATTCTAACACTGGATTATTTGCACAGGGCACAATTCTTTGTTGTCTCTTGCTTATTAATAGTAGTAACTTTCTACATTATATGTTGCAATCATAAGGTTTAATTAAGAAAAGGTCTGAGTGTCTAATCACAAGAGACACAACTAGTGTGCTCTTACACCCTGACATCTACATTTTTCTCCTGCTTCAGATATTTGATAACAACTGAAAACACCCATATTCTCCAAAGACTTTCTGACTCCATCAAGTAGAAATACTAGGGGCACCTGTAGAGCATAGTGTTCTGGGTCTCAGTTGCCTGTGAGAGGTAGGATAATTGTGGTAAGAGCAGGGCATCTGAAATTAAAAGACCTGGTTGTTGGGAGAAAAACACTTAGTAATGTGGAGAAAACTCTATGAATCCCAGAATCTGAGTTGTAACAGACCTCTGAATCCATTTAGGCTAAACTATGCCTGATCAGAATCCTCTCCATGATGTAGCTGAGGAATGGTTGGTCATTCAGCCTCTGCCATCCATCCATCCAATCATCCATCCATCTATCAAATATTGGATAAATGCCTACTATGTTCCAGACACTGGGCTATCACCTATGGAGGTAGCCATTCCACTTTGGGACAGCTCTCAGTACTAGGAAGTTAGTTCTTCCTGATATCTAGCCTAAAATGGCTTTTTGGCAACTTCCATCCTTTGCTGTGCTTCCGCCATGTGGGGCCAAGGAGAACAGTGATAATCCTTCCTCTTTGATAAAAACCTCTTCTGAATATTGAAGAGAATAATCATTTCCTCCATTACTCTGCCCATTTCTCTTTTCCAGGTCAAGTAAATGTGAATTCTCATAGTTAATAGGATATATATTGGATTGGAAACCACTGAAAGTCAGGGACTGTGGCTTATACTGGCCACATATGTCTTTTTTTTTTTTTTTTTTTTTTTTTTTTTTTTTTTTTTTTAGTGAGGCAATTGGGGTTAAGTGACTTGCCCAGGGTCACACAGCTAGTAAGTGTTAAGTGTCTGAGGCCGGATTTGAACCCAGGTACTCCTGACTCCAGGGCCGGTGCTCTATCCACTGCGCCACCTAGCTGCCCCCCACATATGTCTTTACATAGGTGTCTGACAGCTACTCTGATTCTGAGAGGTCATGTAATGTGATGGATACGGCCTAAGAGCTGGAGTAGAGACCTCGGTTCACATTGTTTAGGCCCCAAATCTGGTGGCTATCCTTAAATCACTTAATGTATCTGGGTCTCAGTTTCTTCCTCTATCTAATGAGATCAGCTAGGTCTAGTGGGCAGCTATGTGGCACAGTGGATAGACTGATAGCCCTGGAGTCAGGAGGAACTTAGTTCAACTCCAGCCTCAAATACTTACTAACTATGTGACCCTGGGCAAGTCACTTAACCCTGTTTGCCTCAGTTTCCTCATCTGTAAAATGAACTGGAGAAAGAAATGGCAAACCACTTCAGTATCTCTGCCAAGAAAACCCCAAATGGGGTCAAGAAGAGTTAGACATGATTGAACAACAATGAGGTAAAAATAAAATTGTGACTATTACCTTCCTATTCCTGGAAACAACATTTCTTTTAATGTAGCCGAAAATCACATGAGCTCCTTTGCCTGTCCTGTGAATCATATTGAATTTACAATCCACTAGAACCCTCACATTTTTATGCAGCACAATTGCTGTCTATACATGCCTCCCCATCTTATGCTTATGGAGTGGAGCTTTTGTACTCAAGTGTCAGATTGTCTGTTTATCCCTGTTGAATTTCACCTCATTAGATTCATCTCATGAAACCTTGTGGTAGAGTGGAGGGAGAATTAGCCTTGGAGCTAAAGAAACCTGGGTTCAAGTGCCACTTCTAACAAATATTGGCTGTGTCATCCTGGACAAGTCATTTGACCTCTACTTGCTCTTGGAAGTTCTATAAGATTACAAGATTCAGAAAAGGTGTCAACCTGCATTGGTAGAGAAAGTTTTCTCAGCTAGGAGAGTCCTTATATCAGTGAAATCACAGATCCATTTCATAGATTCAGTTCATTTCTCTAACTTGTCATGATCTTTTTCTGATATTGACTCTTAGGATGCATGGTAATAGATATCCTTCCCAACTCTGTGTCAATTCCAAAGTTGATGTGTATCGTATCCATCCCTTATTCAAGTTACTGATTAGAAATGTTGAACAGTGATGGACCAAGCATAGATCACTGGGGCACTCTACTGTTGACATCCTGCCATGTTGAAATTGAACTTTTCAAACTATTCTTTAAATTCATCCATCCAACCAGGCCTCATTTCATCTCATTGTATTACTGGATAGTCCCTCTCTCTCTCCATTTTCTCCATAAGAGTGGTATGAGACAATTTAGCAAAAATGTTGCTAAAATGTTGATAATTCACATCCACAACTTTTCTTTCATTTACTAGTTTTGTAACCTGATCCAAAAAGTGAAAGGTTAGTCTTACATGGCCATTCTTTTTTGTTTGTTTGTTTGTTTTTGGGGGGCAAAACAGTGAGGGTTAAGTGACTTGCCCAAGGTCACACAGCTAGTAAGTGTCAAGTGTCTGAGGCTGGATTTGAACTAGGTCCTCCTGAATCCAGGGTCATTGCTTTATCCACTGCACCACCTAGCTGCCCCTTTGCATGACCATTCTTGATGAAACCAAGCTGGCACTTTGTAACCACCTAAGGAGGAGCGCAATTATTAGGTTCACCAGGATCTGTGCCTTCATCTGTATGGGCGCTCTTGACACATCACCCCTCTGGTGCCTTGGAAAGTGGTTTCCAGGATTTACTAAGGCAGAAAAAAATTCACCATTCTCCCCAACATGACCCAGGAGCAAGACATCAAAAATATGATGTTCAGAGTAAGGAACTATTTGATTTTTTCCAATATGTTCAAATAAATTGAACTGAAATGGCTGAACTTCTTGATAATAGCTAATATCATTTATATAGTGCTTTAAAGTTTGTGAAGCACTATACAAATAGAATCCCATTTTATCCTTATGATAACTCTGCTAGGGAAGTACTATCGTTATCTACTATTTACAAATAAGTAAACTGAGTCAGAGGTTAAGTGACTCCCCAGGGTCAAACACTAGTAAGTATCTGGGTCCAAATTTGAATTCAGGTCTTCTTGACTCCAGGTCCAGTCCTTTATCTAATATGCCACCTAGCTGTCAATGTGAGACCAAGGATGAAAGTCAAATGGAATATCGCAGAATCATTCTTGGATGAGATGGTCTCCAAGAATCCCTTTTACCTCCAAATCTATGATGCTAAGAATGGTTTTCCCTCTACTAGCTGGGTGGAATTATAGCTTGCATTTATACATATTTTAAGATTTGCAAGGTGCGTTATACACATTACCTCATTTGATCCTCACGAACAACCCTATGAGGTAGGTTCTACTGTTATGCCTATTTTTACAGATGAGAAAATGGAGCCCAGAGAGGTAAAATTACTTATGCAAGATCAATAACCCAAGAATAACACAGGAAAGGAATGATTTATGCACAGATCCTCTGACTTAAAGTTCAGGGCTCTCTTCATTCTACTACACTGTCTTGTTTTCTGTTGTAAATATGCACACACATACGGCAATGCTGTTGAGTTTTGGAGAATGGAGCCTAAGAGGTGTTTTATCCAAAAATGCCTTGGAATTAGTATCTGGTTTCTGATTAAGGGCATAGGAACAGGGATCTAAAGCTGAAAGGGATCTCAGAATCCATCCAATGTTACCCCCTCATTTTATAGATGAGGGACCCAAGAACCAGTGAGTTAAAGTGAATTGGCCAGGGCCATGCAGATAGGGAAGGTCAGAGGTAGAACCCACATCTTCTGATGCCAAAGCCTGGAATCTTTCCATTGAACTACATTCCCTCCTTATTACAAGCATTCTTATTTGCAGAACTTGTCTCTTCTCCCCAAAATTATGGCCACTGAAGCAAATGTCCTTGCCTGTATTCCAAGGGACCGGGTTGACCTCCTTGGTACAATTTCATCTTTTTAAATGTTTTAAAATTCAAGAGCTGCAAATAGTAGTAATCATGCCCACCTCCTCCCATCTGCTCATCCCTCCTACCTCTCACATTTAGCATAGGGGCATAATTATCCTGCAAAGGATTGTGGCCTCACTCTCACGATTTTCAGATCTGTAAACCTTTCTCTGGGCATGACCTCCTGTCAGGTTGCCAGCAATGGCAGGTATTTCACTTGAGGGGATTGTCCAATAAATTGTTCAGGACCCAAAGTAGAGAACAGTTATTCTAACCTGCAGATGGACCTGATTGAGTTCTTCATGGCCCGGCCAGTTTCATTAACTAGTGGAGTGGGATAGAGGGACATTTCAAAAACAAATAAAACAAAAGACCAGGGATTAAAGTGTAAACACTATTTCTTTGAGATGTCTCTTCTCGACCATGTTTCAGGATGCAGATTTATTTTCCAGAGTGCTGGAGTTGAAATCAGGGTACCTGGATTAGAACTGTGGCCCTTAGTACCTGCATAACTTTGGGCAAATCACTTCATTTATCTGGGACTCAATGATGAGGTTAGGCTCCACATGACCTTTTAGGACACTTTCGGCACTAAGTCTATTATCCCATGCTGGCTTTTTTGAGAATCAGATAGACTGGAAGGAACTGTAGAAACTCTCAAGCCAAACTCTTGTTGATCAGTCATTTCAGTTGTGTCTGACTATTTGTGACCCTATTTAGGGTTTTCTTGACAAAGATCCTGGAGTGCTTTGCCATTTTCTCCTCCAGCTAATTTTACAGATGAGGAAACTGAGGTAAACAGGGTTAACTTGTGACTTGTTCAGGGTCACACAGCTAATAAGTGTATGAGACCAGATCTGAACTGAGGAAGATGAATCTTCCTGACTCCAGGCCCAGCACTCTATCCACTGAGCCACTTAGCAGCCCCCATTTTCATAAAGGTAACCACTAAAACCATGATAATGGAAGCACCTGTGATATAGTAGAAAGATGTTATTGTTCTTGAGTTGTTTCAGTCACGTCCAACTCTCCGTGACCCCATTTGGGGTTTTCTTGGCAAAGATACTGGAGCGGTTGACCATTTCCTTCTCTAGCTCATGTTACACATGAGGAAACTGAGGCCAACAGGGTAAAGTGACTTGCCCAGGGTCACCCAGCTAGTAAGTGCCTGAGGCCATGTTTGAATTTAGGAAGATGAGTCAGGAACACTGAGTTCAAATCAAGCCTCAGCCATGTGACCCTGGACAAGTTACTTAAATTCTTTTATATTCAGTTTCCTAATGAGCAAAATAAGGAGGTAGGACTGAATGTTCTCTAGGAACCCTTTCTAGCTCTAACTTCATAATGCTATTTTTTCTTCTTAGAAGTAGCTAGGTGAAATAACAGCTGGTATTCAGATTTGCTTCCTGGTTTGCAAAGCGCTTTACATGTTTGATCCTCAGGGTGACCCAATGAGGGAGGTGCTATTTTCCCTATTTTCCAAATGAAGAAGCTGAGGTCGATAGGTTAAGTGACTTGCCCAGGGTCACAGAGCTGGTAGATATCTGAAGCTGAATTTGAACTCTGGGCTGCATGACTGTAAGTCCGGCACTTGCTTGCTTTTGTCATAATAGCTAGCTAATGATAACAAATAACATTGATATAGCACCTTCAGGTTTACAAAGCGCTTTAAAAAGTTTCTCATTTGGGGCAGCTAGGTGGCACAGTGAATAAAACATTGGCCCTGGATTCAGGAGGGACTGAGTTCAAATCTGGCCTCAGATACTTGACATTTACTAGCTGTGTGACCCTGGGCAAGTTACTTAACCCTCATTGCCCCACAAAAGGGAAAAAAAGTTTCTCATTTGATTCCTCTATATAAGAGGTATCAAAGACTACATGCGCCCACACCATGATTCAGTGCAGAAAAACGACAACAAAAAAACAGATGAAAATATAATTGGGAAATATTTAACAAAATAAATAAAATCATAATAAAACATAGATAATGCTAAATTGGTTTTCTAAGTCAATAAGGGATCCTTACATAGGGTTTAGTGGCTTCATTGTCTATGTGAGTTAGATACCACTGTTTTAAACAGTTCTGTGAGGAAGATGCCATTATATTCTACATTATACAGGACAGGAAATGGAGTCTGAGAAAAGTCAAGTCACTTGGTTGGGGTCAGGCAGCATTCAAACTCAGATCTCCCTGCATTAAAGTCCAATTCTTTCTCCACTCTGACACCTAGCTCTCTCATTTGGCCCCAGGTAGCCTCTAGTCTATGTTCTGTTAGCTCAGTTATAGTCATATGTAACCTCTAATCAACCAATCAGTTAGCAAGTATTTCTTAGATGTTTATTACATGCTGTGCACTGTGCTAAGGACTGGAGATACAAAGAAAGAAAAAAATAAAACAAAGTCCCTGCTCTCGAGGGCCTTCCATTCTAATGGGAGAGAGAACATGTCAATAGCTAGATACATATAAGACAGTGAGAATAGATGAAAGGGAATTTCAAAGAGGAAGGCATTAGCAGGATGGGGAAAGGAATTTGGCAGGAAGTAGAATGTGAACTGAGTCTTAAAGGAAGCCACAGAAGCTAAGGGGCCATGATGAGGAAGGGAAGCATTCCAGGCATGGGTCCAGCCAAGGCAAAAGTGTGGACGTAGGAGATGGAGTGTCATGTGCCAGTAACAGCAAAGAAGCTGGTGCAGTGCATGGAGGGGGGTAAACTATAATAAGACTGGAAAGGCAGGAAGGGGCCAGGTTGAGAAAGGCTTTACATGGTAGGTAAAGGAGGAATTATTTTATCCTGGAAGTAATAGGGAAACATTGGATTTAATTAAGGGAGGCACTATATGATAAGACCCATGCCTTAGAAAATCACTTTGGCAGCAGAGTGGAGGTGGAGTGGAATGAAGATCGGCTTGGGTGGAGAGACTGGTTAATTAGAAGGCTACTAGCAATAATCCAGAAGAGAAGTATTGGGGGCTTAACTGTGTGAGTGGAGAGGAGATAGTGTCACTTCCATTGTGCCCTGTCCTGATCCGGCAGCATCTGGAATATTGCCTTTTGGATGCCATGTGTTAGGAAGGACATTCATAGGCTGGAGGTTGTTGACAAAGGACAGGCATCGTGGTGAAGAGCCTCAATATCATAGTATGAAGACTGAATGAAGGAATTGGGGATATTCAGTCTGGAGAAGAAACTGGAGGTGGCGGTAGAGGTGGGGATTGGGGGGGACATGCTAGCTTTTTCAGATATTTGAAGGGTTGTCTTGTAGAGAATAACTTGTACTGCTTTGTCCTAGGGGGAAAAACCTGGAGCAAAAGGTAGAAATTGCAAAAGAGGCAAATCTAGCTCAATATCAGGGAAAAAAACCCTCCAATTGATTGGAACTATTTAAAAATAGAATGGGGGAGGTTTGAATGGGAAAGAAGAGGGAGTAGTGGTGGTCTCTCTTTACTGGTGGTCTTTAAGCAATGGCTAGATACCCATCCTGTTACTGGGTATATTGGAGAGGGGATACAAGCAAAAATTGGATTAAATGGCCATTGACATTCTTTTCAGTGTTGTATTTCTGTGATTCTGCATCTAGGGAGAGCCCCCAATTTCCCAGACCTTGAGTTGACAACTTCTTTCTGGTTTAATCTGAGCACCTTTTTCCAATTTAGAAATAAAACATCTCTGTATGAGAGCATCATTTCTTGCTCTGGTAGGTTGCTCTCTTACAAACTTGGTCATAGAAAAAGAACCAAGCCCTTTCCAGTGACTCAATCCCTTAACCTTCTGAAGGTAGAGGGATACATCTGACAAAGATAGCTCATGTGCATATGTGCCTTTGTATGACCATTTCCAAATGCAGAGTTTCTAAAATGGGGGAAAGGGAAAACTCTTGAATTTAGTTTTTGCTTAAGCAAAGGATTAATGAGTATGATGATAGATTAAGCGTTTAATATTTTGTGAAGTCAGGGTTGGTAGGTGGCGCCATAATGCACAGAGCTCCAAGACTAGATAGTCAGGATCTCCCTGAGTTCAAATCTGGCTTCAGACACTTACTAGCTGTGTGACCCTGGATAAGTCACTTAAGCCTGGTTGCCTCAGTTTCCTCATCTGTCAAACGAGCTGGAGAAAGAAATGGCAAACTGCTCCAGTATCTCTGCCAAGAAAACCTAAAAATTGGGTCATAAAGAGTTGACTGAAATAAGTGAACAATTGTTCCAGGCACTGTGCTAAGTATTGGGGATACAAATTCAGACAAAAAGAACAAGCCTCTGCTCTTAAGGGGCTTACATTCTAATGGGGGGGTGGTGGAGAGAACACATAAAAGGGAACTTGAAAGAGAAGGTAGATTCCTAAGACTGAACTCCTACTTTATGAAGTTAGGTATTTATTTTATTCAGAAACAAGGTAAATATACCCCCTCATGTAATTCCCCATGTCAAGAGAAAGAATTGTGGTGGAAGGGGAACTGGTTTTGAAGTCAGGAAGTTGTAGTTTTGTTGTTTTCAGTCATGTCAGTCTAGCAGGTCATGAAGACCTGGAATCAAGTTCACCTTGGACACCTACTGGATCTATGATCCCTAGCTGAGCAAGTCCCTTCACCTCTCAGTGTGGTCCCAAATAAATCTCTAAGGCTATAAGTTGCAGAGTAGCTACAGACCTCAGTTTGTAGAGGGAGTGTCCATATTGGAAGTTCTTTATGCCAATGAAACTGTGTATCCAAACCACATACATTAATGCTGCACTGAAGAAACTTCTGTGGACTTTATGTATCTGGAAGAAGATTAATTAATTCAATAAATGTTGATCAAGTATTTATAATGTGGATTGTAGAAGCACCAAAGCAGACAGAATTATCCAGCCCATGTCCAGGCACAGGAGCATGATAGTTGAGTATTTTTCTCCTCTTTATAAACTCACAATTCTATTTCCTACCTTCCTACTTTTGCAGTGGCTGTTCCCCTTTCCTGGTGTGCTATCCATCCTCACCTCAGCCTCATAGAGTGACTAGTTTCATACAAAGCTCAGCTGAAATTCCACCTGCTACATGAAGCCTTTCTGGATTTCTTCCCAGTTACTTGTGTCTTCCTTCCCCCCCCCCACCCCGCTTCCAAATTGCCTTATGTTTAATAATTATTTTGTATACAAATCATCTCCCACTATAGAATGTTAACTCTGTAAAGGCAGGTGCTATTTCATTGACTTCTTGCTGTTGTCTAGTTCAGAGCCTGGCATGGTAAGTGCTTCAGAAATGTTTCTTGATTGATTGATAGTAGAAATAGTAATACTTTACATCCGTAGAGAGTTCATAGTTTAGAAAGTGCTCACAATCTGTCATTCATTAATTCAGCAGGTGTTTGGCAGCTAGACCTGAAGTCAAGAAGGAAGCCTGAGTTCAAATCCAGCCTCACACACTTACTAGATGCGTGACCCTGGGCGAATCACTTCCCCTCCTGTCTGCTTCAGTTTCCTTATCTGTAAAATGGATATGATGATGACAATGATGATGGTGACGATGACTATAACACCTACCTGCTAGGGTTTTTGTGAGGATCAAATCAGATAACCTTTTAAAGAGCTTTGCAAACCCTAAAGTGTTATAGAAATGCTAGTCGTTGTTATTATTGATCAATTATATATGTGCTGCATGCTGAGGGAACTGTCAATAAATTCAACACATTTATTAAACATTTCCTACATGCAAGGCCCTGAAACACACAAAGACACACAATACCCCTACCCTCAAGACACACACACACAATCAGTTGTTGACCTCCAATATCTTACATTCTGTTGGGGGTGGGGCACAACATAAATATAACACAAGATAATTTCATAAGGGAGAAAGCTTTGATAACTGGGGTCATGGGGGACCAAGAAAGGCTTTCTGGATCGAGTCTCCTGAGTTTTACATCAAGAAAAGTTAGGAATTACTGCAAAGCAAGGGGAAGGGAAGGGGGAAGGGAGGGGGAGGGATGATGAAGATGATGAGAAGGAAAATGCATCCTAGGAACAGGGAGATGCCCTTGTGATGACTTAAATAGGATTAGGGTCTAATGCTGAATCCAAGGAGCTAGCTAGGTCAATTTGGCATATATATATATATATATATATATATATATATATATATATATATATATATATATATATATATATAGAGAGAGAGAGAGAGAGAGAGAGAGAGAGAGAGAGAGAGAATGAGAATTTCTAGGGGAAAAATTTACAAGACATACCTAATGTGAGAGCCAGGCTTTCAATGCCAGACTGATGAGTTTGTGTCTTATCCTGGAGGCAAGAGGGAATCATGGAAGGTTTTTGGGAAGAATGAAGTGGTCAGGACTTTGCCTTTGGAAGGTCACTTGGTACCTATATAGAGGACAGATTGGAGAGGGGGGAGCCTGAAAGTTGGGCGATTGATTCAGAGGCTATTAAATAGTTTAGGTGATGAGGGTCTGAGCTAGGGTGGTTTATGAATGAATGGAGAAAAGGGGGACAAGGGTGAGAGGTGCCACAAAGGTAGGATGGAAAAAATCTGGCAATTGATTGTATATGGGGGATGAGGGAATGAGAGGTGTCAAGAATGATGCCAAAATTGTGCTTTGTGTTACTGGAAGGTTAGTTGTGGTGTCCTTGTTGGATATAGGTTTGGAGAGGAGTGTGAGGGTCTCTTTTTTCTCCCATTGTTTTGTTTTTGGTTAGGAGGAGGGAAGGGAGACATTGGGCTGTGATTTGGGAATGTTGAGTTTGAGACGCTTATGGTACATCTACTTATATGGATATTCAACTGACAGTCAGTGATTAGAGTTCATGAAAGAGAGTAGTGATAGATGTATGCTGTAGATCTTGGCATCATCTGCCAAAGAAAGATAATTGAACCTGAAGGAGTAGATGACATCACCGAGAGAGAGGGTAAAGATGGGAAAGGGCACAGGACAGTCTTGGGGGACTTCCAAGATTAGGAAGTGGGACAAGATGATAGAGCAAAGGAGACAGAGGCGTGGCCAGACAGGTAGGAGGAGAACCAAGAGAGAGCAGAGTCCTGAAATCCAAGAAGGGGAGGAGTCCTCCAAATGAAGACATTAAAAGGGGTTATTGAGTAGGATGTTTTAACATCACTAAAAGCTGAAGAGAGGTCAAGAAGGATGAAGACTTAGGGGAAAAGGGTACTGGGATTAGTAACTAAGTAATCTTTAGTAACTTCAGAGAGAACAGCTTCTGTTGAGTGTTGGAGTCAGAGGCCAGATAAGTAAGTGGAGGCAAGGAGTATATATGGCCTTTTTAGAGTGAAAGAGAGAAAATGGGATATAGGCCAAGAAACTCTCATTTTAGTGATTGTTAGGGCTAGCTAGGTGCTAATTATGCCACATGTGGCTGGCCATTATGGGAATGAGGTGGGTGGAGAGAAGATCTAATACCCCTTTTCACCCATTCACTTGTCTTCTATATTGCCACTCTCTTTGTCTTCAGGGGTAGTAGGCTCAGTCCTGGGCACCAACCTCTCCATTTTCAAGATCAAATGATTACAACCTTGAGCTGGAAGGGACATTAGAAGTCAGCCTTCTACAGATGAGGAAATTGAGGCCCTGAATAGGTATAGTGGCTTGCCCAGGATCACATAGCTAGTAAGTATCTGGGGAGGGATTTGAACTTGAGTCTTTCTGACTCCAAGTCCTATACTCTATTCACTGTGCTTCCAAACTGTCTCATTGAGGCTACTAGGTGACACAGTAGATAGAGCACTGGCCCTGGAATCGAGAGGACCTGAGTTCAAATGTAACCTTAGACACTTGGCACTTACTAGTTGTGTGACTGACCCTGGGAAAGTCACTTAACTCTCATTACCTCAAACATCTGGGGACATCTCCAGTCCCAGATGGCTCTGGAGGAGTAGGGCTGCTGACTTTGCACAGCCCTTCTTCACTTAAATCCAATACATTGCAAGTCATGGCATCTGTCATGGTTCTCTTTGAGAATGAAAGACTACCGGGACAGCTAGGTGGCACAGTGGATAGAGCACCGGCCCTGGAGTTAGGAGTACCTGAGTTCAAATCTGGCCTCAGCCACTTAACACTTACTAGCTGTGTGACACTGGGCAAGTCACTTAACCCCAAGTGCCTCACTTAAAAAAAAAGAGAGAATGAAAGACTACCACCACCATCACCAACAGCAATAGTTTTATGTGTGATGGATAAGGAAGATGGCCTCAGGAAGAGAGAGTGGGAACTTAAGTCTTGACTGGACCCTGGCTAAATTGATCCATGCTCTCTCTCCTATTGTGTGTATATGGTGAGGGGCAGAAGGGAACAAGCACATTGTTGGGCCATTTAGTAACTTGAGGTAACTTGAGGAGAGAGAGCATTGATAATTGGAAGAAGGGTAAAGATCAGGGAAAGTAATTCATTTCTTCCTCTCTCCTCTCTTGGGAAAGGCCACACATATTGGACAAGGACCCTGATTCAGTAATTCTCTTCAGTTGTAACAAGACAATGTGTTTTCCAGGTCTCTTCCTCCCCACTTCCAAGGGCCTGAACTGGCAGGTGGATTGGAGGGCTGAGGGTCCCCCTGGAGTGCTCCTCTGGGAACAAACATAATTCTATGCTTTTTCTTCCCTCTCTCCCCTGGGTCCCGGCAGAAAGCTCTAGGATGTTTAAAGTTCAAGAGCTACCCATCATTCCCATCCTCTCTAACACTCTCCCCCTCTTTCCTTACCTTAGCTTCGGTGAGAAGTGCCCAGAACGTTGTAGCACAGTTTACCAATGGAAGAACCCATCTCTGAATTACACAGAACCCTGGATAGAGCATTGGAGTCTGGAAATGTGGGCAGTTCTACCTTCTTACTGTGTCTGCTTTTGAACCTTAGTTAAGCCCCCTGCAGAAAGTCTCCCAGAAAGTAGAGCTCTTCTTCCCAGTGGAAGCCCACCTCAACATTGGCCATCCAGCCTATTGTGTTTTTTTTTTTTTTTTGGGGGGGGGATGAGTATTAAGTGACTTGCCCAGCTAGTAAGTGTCAAATGTCTGAGGCTGGATTTGAACTCAGGTCCTCCTAAATCCAGGGCTGGTGCTTTATCCACTGGGACACCTAGCTGCCCCTATCCATCCTATTACCACGTCTGTCCAGCCACAAGTCCAATCCTGTCTCCACCACCAAGCTCTATCCTGTCCTTTTTCCTTGGAGAATTATAAGACCTATAATTATAAGACCCTTCAAACCTCTTTTCCTGGAGCAAAACCCCATTCCTTCTTATTCTCCCACTTTCCTCCCAGCCTAGTTAGAACTCTGGATTTCAGACTTCTTAATTATATGTAAAAAAACAGACACCATGGAAATTATACTTGTGAATAAATATTTACATTGTGTGCTATCATCCGAATACACAAATGCAAACATGTGGTCCCTTTACTTTGGATCGTGAGCACAGAGTGAAAGGCACCAGAGATTCTAGGGAGGAGATAAAAGGACACTTCAGAGATAGATGCGTGTTCTTAGAGGAAGTGGTGTCCACAAAGCTGGTAGAACAGCAGTTTCGGCGTGTTAGACTAATGTGACAAATGACTTACAGATGCTCTCAGCATTATCCAAACAAGTGCAGCATCTCTGAGCCCAGCATAATAAGTGTTTTGCTTGATTTACTTTAATTATGGAGTATGCATAAGTTAGTGGGCTTTCTGTTGGTGGCTTTGATAAATGTGACCTTAAAGGTTGCTTTGGGATTTCACAAGGTCTGTGAGTTTGTTGGGGTCGGAGCCCTTCTTAATGGCATAGATTCTGACCCTACCATGGTGATGGTGGTACAGGTGATGCTCATGTATCTGATGAGGGTTTACAGAGCGCTTTATACACATTACTTTATTTGATCCTAAATTTCATTAAGCATCTCTGTGCCTTTGCCCCAGGTTATTGTTCATGCCTGGACTGAACTCCTTCTTTACCTCTGCCTTGGGGAATCCCTGTTTTGTTTTTGTTTTTTTTTTTCCAGTTCAAATGCCACATTAGAAATGAAGCTTTTCCTGTTTCCCTCAGCTGTTAGCCCCTCCCCCAAGAAATCATCTTGTAATTATTTTGCATATAATTATTGAGGCAGCGAGCATAATGGTTATAGACCTGGCCTTCCAAGCCAAGAAGATCTGGTTTTAAGTCCTGCTCTGATACCTACAGGCTGGGTGATCCTGGGCAAGTCACTTTCCCAATCATCCTTCATGCTAGTACCTTCCCTCTGTTGATTATCTCTAATTTATTCTACCTATGACTTGTTTTTCTTTTAATAGCTGTTTGCTTGTTGTCTCTTCCATTAGACTGCAAGCTCCTGGATGGCAAGGGTTTTTATTTTTACTTTCTTTATATCCCCAAGTCTTAGCACAGTGCCCAGCACATAGTAGGTGCTTAATAAATGCTTGTTGACTGCTTTTTGTGTTATAGATAGCTCTAAGACTAAAATTTGCTGATCTGCATTGGTAGAAGGAATTTCTCCAACTGGGAGTTCCCTCGACAAGTGAAATCATTGGTCCAGTCCCTAGACCTATAATTATTCAGTATAGAGATAAAATATAATCACTCCAGTGATTCCCTGTTGCCTCTAGGGAAAAAAATAGAAACATTTTAATTTTGCTTTTGCTCTGCTTGGCCCCTATATTTGGAATATACTACCTCCTCAACTCGATCTACTGACTTCACTGATTTCCTTAGTCCCAACTAAAATCCTTTCTTCTATAGGAAGCCCGCCCCCCCCCTCCTCTTTTTGTCAGGGTAATGAGGATTAAGTGACTTGCCCAGGGTCACACAGATAGTATCAAGTGTCTGAGGCCGGATTTGAACTCAGGTCCTTCTGAATCCAGGGCTGGTGTTTTATCCACTGTGCCACCTAGCTGCCCCCAGAATCTGAATTCAAATGTGGCCTCAGACACTTCCTAGCTGTGTGACCCTAGACAAGTCACTTCACCCTGTTTGATTCAATTTCCTCATCCGTCAAATGAGATGGAGAAGAAAATGGCAAACCACTCCAGTATCTTTGCCAAGAAAACCCCAAATGGGTTACAAAGAATCAGATATAACTAAAATAACTGAATAACAAGTCTAGTACCCAGTACAGTGGCTGGTACATAATAGTGAAGGTAACACCTACTGTGTACCAGTGTCTTTAAAAAGTAAATAAAATACAATTATTTTCTCATTTGATCCTCACGACCACCCTGGGAGGTAGGGAGGTGCTATTATTATCCCCATTTTACAGATGAGGAAAATGAGGCTGACCACAGTGACTTTCCCAGGGTTAGACAGCTACAAAGGGATGGTATTGGAATCTGGATGTCTCTTGGTTCTAAGATCAGGGCTCTTTCCAGATGACATCACCTTAACCCATGCTTTGGCATTCCCTTAATAGAATTTCAGTAGAATGTCAGCCTCTCAAGGGCAGGCAATTTGTATCTTCTCATGATAGCACAGTGCTTGCAGTATGGGGAGCTGCCTGGAACACAGGAGGTTTACATGCCTTGCCAAGGGTCACATAGATTGTATGTATCAGGATCAGGACTTGACAAACACTCCATGTATTTTAGGGAATTAGAATTGCTCAAGGGGGCACTAGGAGGACACAATGACTGGGGTCAGTTACACAAGCCACTATGTGTCCAGTGTAGATCTCACATCTAGGTCTCCCCGATTCTGAGGCCAGCTCTATGCACAAGTTCATGCTGCCTTTCTGCAGACATGAAGCTGATAAAATAGCAACCTCCCAGATACACCCATGGGTCAAATCTTGGAAATATTTTTCCCAAATCCCAATCCCAGTTCCATCGGAATGCTGGAGTAAAGTTGGGCTTTGAGTTTGGTGGCTTTGTGTAATAGGTAGCCTTTCCAGGCTGCTTGTGGACTATTGACAGTCAGTCCGACTGTGGGAAGCAGGCAGATGATCCACTTTCTGTGACCTTATCTGTCCTTCAGATTTAAGGATGAGCTCCACGGAGCAAATCGGGATGAATACTTCCACTGCTAGAAAATGCCTCTGAAATCCGGCTGCAGAACAGCTGGAATCTTCCATCTGTAGTACATGACTTGGATACACAAAATGGTCAATCATTGGGGAAAGGTTAGAAGCTTCTCTTTGGAGTTTACTCTATCCTTCCTGTGTCTCTAGGACATAGTTTCACAGAATTATAGAATCTCAGAGATAGAAGTGGCCCTCTACTCTGAATCATACTTGAAAGAAAATCTCTACTATAACCTACCCAAGAAATTCTCAACCAAACTCTTCTTAAAGACCTCCAGTGAGGGGGTAACCACCACCTCCTGAGACAGCTCATTTTAAAATGGGACAGCTCTGATTGGTAGGTAGTTTTTCCCCCCTTTGAATCATACCTAAATTGGCTTCTCTGATACTTTCACCTATTGTCTGGGCCAAATATAACAGAATTCCTTAGCTTCCTTCAAGGTTAAGTTCAAGCATGTGGCCTTTCCTGAATTTTAGCCCCCTGCACTAGATATTACTTTATTTTATTTTATTTTTTTTTTGCAGGGCAATGGGGGTTAAGTGACTTGTCCAGGGTCACACAGCTAGTAAGTGTCAAGTGTCTGAGGCCGGATTTGAACCCGGGTACTCCTGAATCCAAGGCCAGTGCTTTATCCACTGCGCCACCTAGCTGCCCCCACTTTATTTTTTACTATATATGTATATGTATATGTGTATATATATATATATATATATACACACATATGATATGTATAGATATGTACTCACATCTATACAGATATTTACAAATACACACACATTATATATATATGTGTGTGTGTGTGTGTGTGTGTATATATATAAACATATTTGTTTATCTATAAATATACTACGTTTTAATAGAATGTAAGCTACCTGAGGGTAGGGACTGTTACAAGCATATAACAAATTCTTGTTGAGTGAACTTTAATTCCTCATCCATGTGACAGCTCCTCAAACACTTGAAGTTAGCTAGTATTCCCTTCTCCTCTCCCCCACTCTTCTTCAGGATTGTTGTTGTTCAGTCATGTCTGACTCTTCATGATCCCATGGAGTTTTCTCAGAAAAGATGGCTAGATTTGAACTCAGATCTTCCTGATTCCAGTGCTCTATCCATTTTGTCATCTAGTTGCACCCTTCTTCAGGACAAATATCTTTAATTATTTAATTTGATTTCCATAAGACATGGTCTTAAAGACCTTCACCATTCTGATTGGCTCCTCTAAAAGCACTCCAATTTCTCAAGGACTTTCCTAAGATGTGGTGTGCACTGAACTGAATAGCATGCTACAGATGGTCTTTAACTGGGGAGTACAGCAGAATTGTTTTCCAGTTGTTTCAGTCGTGTCCGACTCTTCATGCCCCCATTTGGGAGTTTCTTGGCAAAGATCCTGGAGTACTTTGCCATTTCCTTCTGCACCTCATTTTACAGATGAAGAAACTGAGGCAAATAGGGTGAAGTGACTTGCCCAGGGTCACACAGTGTCTGAGGCTGGATTTGAAGTCATGAAAATGAGTCTTCCTGATTCTAAGCCCAGTGATCTATCCATTGAGTCACCTAGCTGCCCCCAGAAAGATGATCACATTCTTATCCTATTACTTAGCTGTGTGACCCTGGCAACATCACTTAAGATTTGAGTTTCCCCAGGCAATCCTCTTAAACTCTAAATGGTAGAACTAATGCCAGTCAGAAATGGTATGGATACTTTACCAAGGAGATTTCTACTTCAGTGACATCCTATGTCCATACCAAAAAATAAAATGAAAATCATTCCATTACTTCGAGAGCCTCTGCCCCATCTTTCTTCTCTTCCTCCTCCTCCTCCTCCTCCTCTTCTTCCTCTTTCTTTCCTCTTCTTCTTCTTCTTCTTCTTCTTCTTCTTCTTCTTCTTCTTCTTCTCTTCTTCTCTTCTTCTCTTCTTCTCCTTCTCCTCCTCCTCCTCCTCCTCCTCCTCCTTCTTCTTCTTCTTCTTCTCTCTCTCTCTCTCTCTCTCTCTCTCTCTCTCTCTCTCTCTCTCTCTCTCTCTCTCTCTCTCTCTCCCTCCCTCTCTCCCTCCCTTCCTGCCTCTGCTCTCTCAGCTTACAGTATTTCTGTAAAGAAATGTCTAAAGTTGACCTCTCTGTCCTTCTGTGAATGAAGGACAAGCTTGCTTTGAAATCTGCCAGACTGAATATCTGTTGTCTCTTTGGGTGCTTACTGCCCACTCTATTAGAGGAGACTGAACCTTATCCATGAGGAGGGTGAATGCAGCCAACAGGATTCAGTTCCTGCCAGCCGGAATTGTTTCATAGACAGTGAGGACTTAAGACTCTCCCCCGGAAACTTCCCGCTGGTTTTGACAAATCAGCCTAAATCCCTATTGTTTGTTTTTCCAATAATGGCATTTCACTCTCTTTTAATTGTCTTCATTTCTTCTATTATTTGAGGAGCACTAAATCAGAGTAATGGTGTGATAATGACGATCAAAACAGGCTTTTTCCCTCTTGGCGTGTAGTCACACTTTCCATTCTGTTAATCACAGTCAGAATAATGCATCTGCTTGGAGACCGTCTTCTATCAGATCCTGGAAAAGCAGGCAGAAAAGAAATTGGGGAATAAAATAGCTTATTGTGCATATGTCTGATGCTTTGATTTAATGGAAAATAACCATCTTGCCCATCTGATTCATTTAATAAAAGCAAACAGTGTATCCGGTGAGGACAGGTGGGGAATGGTGGCAGCAGAGGAGAGATATGTGGCATATCAGAAGTGAGCACATCCAACGTCAGGGAACAATCCAGGCAGAGGAAGGACCGGAGCAAGGACCTAAGGATCTATGTAGCAGAACATATAGAGGGATGGACCTGGAATCACAGACACTGGGGTTTCAGGCTTGTCTCAGACATTTGGGATCTGTATGAAGCTGGACAAGTTCTAAGGAAGGGAGGAAGGAAGGAAGGGGAAAAATCATTTATATAGCACCTATTATGTTCCAGGTACTGTACTAAGTGTTTTACAAATATTATCTTTTTTGCTCCTCACAACAACTCTGAGAGGTAGGTGCTATTAATATTCCGATTTTACAGTTGAGGAAACTGAGGCAGACAGAAGTGAAGTGACATGTGCAGAGTCACATGGCTAATAAGCATCTAAGGCAAGATTTGAACTCAGGTCTTTCTCCAGGTCTAGTGCTCTATTGACTATGCCATTATGGGATCATAACTCTAGAGTTTTAAGGGACTTTGACTTCCATCTCCTCATTTAACATATGAGGAAAATAAATAGCGTAATTTCTCTGAACCACTGTTTCCTTATCTATTAAATGGTGATAATAGTATTGACTTCACAGAAGATGTTGGAGGACTGGTTCCAATTCAGCTTGTGTCACTGCCTGTGTGACTTTGAACAAGACGTGTCATCCAGCCTGTTTTCCTCATCTGCAACCTGAAAGGGTTGAACTGTGCCTTTAAGATTCCTTCTATCCCTAAATCTGAGAACCTATGGTCAAGAGAAATAATTTCTGTAAAGCGCTATATGAATGTGAATTATTGCTCTTATCTCACTTTAAAAGACATCCTGTTTGTCCTGGTGGAATTAAATCTTCTCTCATTTTCCTGATGGATGTCTATGCCTTAGTTGTTGATTCTGCAGAGGGACCAGGTGAAGGATTGGGCTAATTGATCGCAAAGGTCCTTTTAAGTTTGGTTTTTTTTTTTTTTTTGCGGGGCAATTGGGGTTAAGTGACTTGCCCAGGGTCATACAGCTAGTAAGTGTCAAGTGTCTGAGGTGGATTTGAACTCAGGTCCTCCTGAATCCAGGGCAGGTGCTTATCCACTGCGCCACCTAGCCACCCCCGGTTCTTTTTAGTTTTTAAAGAGGGGCAAAAGACAATGGGTCGTGGTGGATGGCTGGACTTGAGGCAAGAAGTCTTGGGTTCAGAGCTCATCGCTGACCTTGGTGACTGTGTGGACAAGGGTATGTGAGTCAGTCAATTGTCATTTATTCTTTGCCCATTGCATACCAGCATTTTCGTGACTTACATGAATTAGATTTAAGTGAGGGAGGGCTGTTCAAGTTTACCAACCTCATTCTCTCCTCCAGAGCCCTCTGGGTCCAGTGGCAAGATATACATCAGGACGGCTGGAGATGGTCCTAGATTTTTAAGGCAATTTGGGGTTAAGTTATTTGCCCAGGATCACACAGCTAGTAAGTAAGTGTCTGAGGTGAGATTTTAACTCAGATCCTCCCAACTTCAGAGCCAGTGCTCTAGCTACTGAGCCACCTACCTGCCCTTAGCATGTAGTAGGTGTTTAATAAATATGTATTGACTATCTTTCCTGTTATTTTTATTCTGAAATTGTTTGAATCTGTGATTCTTACTAATATAATACACTTATATACCACATATACACATATACCCAACTCCTTCAATGAACAAATGAGGAAACTGAGACCTAGAAAAGTCAAGTAACTTTCTAAAAGAGAGAATAAATAGAACTGGGATTCAAACCTAGGTCTTCTGATTCCAAGTCCAGCATTCTTCCCTCTCTACTGGGTCCCTTTTAGAAGTTAAATTAAATGTTTGGCCTGAAGTCATTTTGGGGCGGGGGGAGGAGCGCAATGAGGGTTAAGTGACTTGACCAGGCTCACACAGCTAGTGTCAAGTGTCTGAGTTTAGATTTGAACCCAGGTCCTCCTGAATCCAGGGCTGATGCTTTATCCACTGCACCACCTAGCGCCCCCCTGAAATCATTCTTGATATATGCAAAAGTATTAGAAAATATTCACTCTTTGTTAGCATCATGTCTCTTTCTATATTCTTATTCAAAGGAAAGGCTAAATTTCGGTTAGATATTAGTGAAAATATTTTTTCCCCTGTCTTAGTTCACAGCCTCTCTGAAATGTATCCACAGGCCAGTTGGGACCTCATAGACCATGAGTTAAGAATCAATTAAAAAAAAAAAGAAAGAAAGAAATTTATATTATAATTTTATTATATATTTAAGTAGAATAGCAAGTTGTACATAATAAATTTTCAGTTTCACATGCAATCTTTTTTTCATTACACTATGTAATGGAAATGCTTGTTTTATCCCACAAAATAATATAAAATAAATAAACAAAATAGATAAAAATTTAAAGAAAGAATTTCCCTCCTAAGTAATTCATTTAGCATTCCTTGTGAGAATCATTTTTGACTCCTACAGCCTTTAGCCTTTGGGAAGTTTTGCTGCCAACAGAGGAAAATCTTCTGGGGATGCTAATACCACTGGGAGACTGGAAGCAGGGGGAGAAAGGTTCTGTGGCACCAGATCATGTGTTTTCTGAAGAGTAAGAAGGATCTTCCATAAGCCAGTTCGTGATCACAGGACCAAAAATTGCCTTCCACACTCCTGCTCCCCGTTATAAGAACCAGCATTAGGGAGAGTGTGCCTTGGAGCTCATAGCTGCTTCTGTGGGAGATTGTTTCCCATCAGGAAAAGGCTATTGAACTGCATTATTTTGCTTGTATCTCAATTATGCTACCAAGAGCAGAGAGGTTCAATCTTACTGGAGAAAAGATGTCACTGGCCCTGAAAAGTTGCTAAGTGAATAAGATGTTTGTTTCTTTTATTTTTTAAAAGCAAAAGAAAGATTAATTGGATCCTTTGGTTTTCTGTCATTTTTAGAGACAACTAAATCTCTTCTTCTCTTCAGTGAACCCTTATTAAGCACCTACTATGTGCCAGGCAGATAGGCAGTGCAGTGGATGGAGTGCTAGGCCTGGATAATTCAAATCTGGCCTCAGACCCTTACTAGTTGTATGACCCTAGTCAAATCACTTCACCTTGTTTATCACAGTTTCCTCATCTGTAAAATGAGCTGCAGCAGGAAATGGCAAACTATTAGAATATCTTTGCCAAGAAAACCCCAAATGGGGTCATGAGGAGTCAGAAACGACTCAAAATGACTAAACAACAAACGACAATTTATTTTGTTAATAATATATATGTATTCATTTTTCTCTCCACTAGAATATGAGAAAGGGGAGTGTTTCATTCTTTCTATGTGTCCTGAATTTCTGGAACTGTGCCTGGATCTGGAGACATTTACTTGTTGATGGATGTTTTTATTATCTGTCTTGAGCATTTTGAATGACAAGGTAGTTTTGTGTTTATCTCTTTTTAAAGACCTCAATTGTTAGTTCAATGAAAGAATCATTTATTGAGCACTTATTGGATTACAAGGCACTATCCTAGGTGCTGTAAATGCAAAATCCCTGCCTTCAAGGATCTTACATTCTATTGGAATGCTGAGTGCTCTTGGAATTGCTAAGTGCTGTTGGGATAGGAAGTTGGACTTGAGTGGAGTCAGGAAGACTTGGGCAGCTAGGTGGCACAGTGGATAGAGCACAGGCCCTGGGGTTAAGGAGACCTCAGTTTATATCCAGCCTCAGACACTTGCCTTCCAAACCTTACTTTTCTTGTCAGTTAAATGGGGATAACAGCAACATCTCCTTCCTTCACAGGGCTTTTGTCAAGAGTGAATGAGACAATCTACATGATGTGCTTTAAGGCTTTCCTATAAATATCAATCTGTTATGATCCTTGCTTGTCTCCAAAAGGCTCAGAATATTCTCCCCAGTGCTGTATTCTGCTAAAGGATTGGCGGGGCCCCGTGGAGCTAGAGAGGCTGGCATGTCAGCATATTTTGGAACAAAACAAAGCTGGATGGTGAGGGGTAATACAGTTGGGGCAAATCATGGAATTTCTGAGTTGGAAGGGACCTAGCAAGGTTCCCCTTTTCCAACATAGCTGACGCATGGCCAGCCAACCTTTGCTCTGAGAACATCACCCCACCACATCACAGTTAGCATCATATAAAGAAGGATGCATATCTATATGTGCCGGCATGTAGTAAGTGCTTAAATACATGCTTGTTGACTGACTAGCTGACTTCACTTGCCCACAGACCCATTAATAGGAAGTGGCTAGCTTTGAGTCACATAATTTGGCAATCATGGGCAGCTAGGTGGTGCAATGGACTGGCCTTGGAATCAGGACTCATCTTCCTGAGTTCAGATCCACCCTCAGACAATGTGTGACCCAAGGCAAGTCATTTCACCCTGTTTGCCTCAGTTTCCTCATCTGTAAAATGAGTTGGAGAAGGAAATGGTAAACCACTCCAGCATCTTTGCCAAGAAAATCCCCAAATAGGGTCATGAAGAGTCAGAGTCAGAATCAGACTCCGACTGAAATGACTGAATAACAACAACAATGGCAACTGTGAGTGTAGCCACTACTTAAGTAAAGCAGCCACACGAGGTGAGGTGACCCACGGAAGGGTAGGGATTTCCTTAGGGGTACATTTCCCATTCATATGATCTTTGTGATTTTATAAAACGTGGTCCATATATCATCTTACTTGGTCCTCACAAAACTCTATGAGACAGAGAATATTTTCGTCCCCATTTTATAGCCAAGGAAACCAAAGCTCAGAGACGGCAAGTCACTTGCTGAGAGTCTCATAGCTAATAAGTGTCAGAGGCAGGATTCATATCCAAGGTTTCTTGATTTCCAAGTGTTCCACCCATGACGTCATGCTGCTTTCTCAATATTAGCCTGGCTTAGAACTTGAGACCTCCTTGACAACATGTTGCTTGAGGCTCTAGAATTTTGACTTGGCCCATGCTTCTGGTTTATTCATATGACACTAACTATTAATAAATAGGGCAATTAATGTTTGATAGTCTAAAACCCTCTTGCCATAAACCTCCACTTGAGGATGTGAATCAACTCAAGAGACTCACCAATCTTCCTAACATCAAGGATAATTGCTCTTAACTCAGAATAACCAAAGGATAGATTTGCATTCTTCATTCTAAAAAAAAAAAAGTCCTTTTAAATTTTTTACTGTATTTAATTTGGTGCATAAAATTAAGCTGAAAGAAACAGGTCATTGTAACCATATTCACTTGCACTGGCTGTTTGGAAATATATGTATATATAAATATGTAATATACACATTCACATCTGGGAGGGGCCTTCAACACAGACTGTCACGGCTAAGTGCAGCCTTAGAAAATGTGATTCCAGAATTAGGAAGGAACTTCGAAGACAAAATATTAAAGCTGGGAGAAAACTCAGTATAAAATATCAGAGCTAGGAGAAACCTTGGAATGCAGGCTATCTTTGTAAATGGAATTTCACCCAAGCCTGGGACGTTTTGCTTACTGATGTGTATGCAGAGAGAGACTCCAATGCCTGGAGAGAATGCTGATGATATGCTTAGTGCCTGCATGAGGGGCAGAGTTGGTGTGAGACACATTCTCTTTGAAAGACACACGCGTTTTCACACATTCTTCAGGACTAAATCCAAGAAGGAGAGAGAGAAAAACTTTGCAAACTGTAGATGAGTAGGGGAAGTTGGCTCCTTAACATAACCCTGATTTCCAATTTGCCTCCTTAAAGACATCAGAGAGAGAATTTCCCCTTGGATGAGATCAGGGGACTGTCTTTCTTGGCCTGAGCTGTTATCTTATCTCATTCCCATCAGAAGAGCTCATTCACTTGGGTATTTTTTCGGGTATATTTTAATATATATGGCTTCTTCAATTTGTTTGATATTTTGATTAGGTAAATGAGTTTATCCAATATTCATTTTATTATAGTCTTTGGTGTAACTAATATTTGATGGAATGGGGCCAAGCTAATGGGTATATATTTGGGACTCCCCTCCCCTCTTTTTTTAAAGTAAGAAACATTTTTATTTATAGTGTTGGGTTCTAATTTTTATCCCTCTTTCCTTTCCTCTCCTCCTCTCTCCCCAAGGCAGTAAGCAATTAGATATGGGTTATACATGTATAAATGTGTAAAACATTACCCTATTAGTCATTTTGTATAAGAAAACTTGAATAAAAGAAAAAATGAAAGAAAGTGAAAAATAGCATGCTTTAGTCTGTATTCCATCAATATCATAGTATGTTTCATCAATAGTCCTTTGAGATTGTCTTGGATCATTGTATTGTTGAGAATAGTCAAGTCATTCATAGTTCTTCATCAAACTATTGCTGTCTCTGTGCACAATATTCTCTTGGTTCTGCTCATTTTACAATACATCAGTTCATACAAGTCTTTCCAGGCCTTTCTGAAGTCATCCTGCTTGTCATTTCTTATAGCACAATAATATTTCATCACTGTCATGGTACCACATCTTGTTTAGCCATTCCCCAAATGATGGGCATTCTTTTGATTTCCAATTCTTAGCCACCACAAAAAGAGCTGCTATAAATATTTTGTAAAAATAGGTCTTTTTCTCTTTTGGGGGATGTCTTTGGGATATAAGCCTAGCAGTAGTATTGTTGGATCAAAAGGTATACACCATTCTATAGCCCTTTAGACATAGTTCCAAATTGCTCTCCAGAAAGGTTAGATCTTTTCACAACTCCACCAACAGAGGATCATCATCCCAGCTTTTCCACATCCCCTCCAACATCCAATATTTTCTGTTTTTGTTATATTTGCCACTCTGATCTATATGAGATGATACCTCACAGATGTTTTATTCTTCTCCCTCCCTCCCCTCCCTGCCCCCTCCCCTAGACAGCAGGTAATCTGATATAGGATATATATATATATATATATACACATAATAACATTAAACATATTTATGCATTAGTCATGTTATAAGAGAAAAATCAGAGCAATGATGAAAAACCTCAAAATAGAAAAACAACAGCACCAAAACCAAAAGAAATAGTATGGTTCATTCAGCATCTATTCCACAGTTCTTTTTTTCCCCTGGATTTGGAAATCCTCTTCTATCATAAGTTCCCTGGAACTCTTCTGTACCATTGCATTGGTGAGAAGAATATAGTCCATCACAGTAGATCAACACTCAATGTTGATGATACTGTGTACAATGTTCTTCTGGTTTTGCTCATCTCACTCATCATCAGCTCACACAAGACCCTCCAGGTTTCTCTGAACTCTTCCTGCTCATTGTTTCTTACAGCACAATAGTATTCCATTGTATTCATATACCACAACTTGTCCAGCCATTCCCCAATTGATGGGCATCCCCTCAACTTCCAATTCCTTGCCACCACATAAAGAGCAGCTATAAATATTTTTGTACATGTGGGTCCCTTTCCCCTTTCCATGATTTCATTGGGCAAAAGACCCAAAAGTGGTATTGCTGGGTCAAAGGGTATGCACAGCTTTATTGCCCTTTGGGCACCTCACAGATGTTTTAATTTGCATTTTACTGATTAATAGTGATCTAGAGCATTTTTTCATATGATTATAGATAGCTTTGATTTCTTTGACTGAAAACTGCCTGTTCATACCATTTATCAATTGGGGAATGACTTGTATTTTTATAAATTTGATGCAGTTCTCTATATATTTGAGAAATGAGGCCTTTATCAGAGATATTTGTTTCAAAAATTCTTTTCCAGTTTTTTGCTTCCCTTGTAACCTTGGTTATATTAGTTTTGTTTATGCAAAAACCTTTTAATTTTATATAATCAAAATGATCTATTTTATATTTTGTTTTACTCTCTACATCTTCTTTGGTCCTAATCTCCTCTCCTCTTAAAGCTAAAGTCTGGCAACAAGGGATCTAGTTTTATTTATTTATTTATTTATTTATTTATTTGTTTGTTTATTCATTCATTCATTCATTCATTCATTCATTCATTTATTTATTTATTTTGGTGAGGCAATTGGGGTTAAGTGATTTACCCAGGGTCACACAGTTAGTAAGTGTCAAATGTCTGAGGCCGGATTTGAACTCAGGTCCTCCTGACTCCAGGGCCAGTGCTCTATCCACTGCACCACCTAACTGCCCCTAGCATTTGTTTTTGACCCTCTTGTATCCCCAAATTCAGTAATCCCCTTGAGGGAGGAATTAGAGGCTCCCCTCCTCTAGAGAAGGGTAGGCCAGAGATATCTATCAATGCCTCTCTCAATCTGCATTTAGACAATCCACATGGACACCTACATGCAGGGTGGAGGGGTGCACATTACGTTGGAAAGGAGAGGAAGGGAATAATATATTAAGCACCTACTATGTGCTGTTTACTATACTAAGTGCTTTACACAACCTTAAATAGCTCTATAAATGTTAGCTAAGCCCCAAACCAGCTCTGATATTCTGTGTTCTAAGGTCTCTTCTAGTTATGATATTCTCTGTTCTAAGCCGCACCTAGCTGTGATAATGTATAATTCTGGTGACTGCTCATTTCCCCTGGCTCCTTGCTGAGCTACTAAACAGTGACAGAAGTGTCTAGAAAGTGAACGGTTGCCAGTGACCTTCCTTCTGTCCTCAACATACTCTGGATGCTCTTTCTCATTTGCTTTTGACACCCGAGGCAAGCTTTTTTCCTATAGTTTGGTGGCAGTCTGTGTATTTGTGGGATTGTCTCTTGTGCCTTGTTGAACTATGAGGATATTAATTCTTCCTACCTTTCCAAAGTTGACTGGTGGCTTCTTCACTGGCAACATCAGCTTGATCTCTCCTATCTTGAATCACACACCTAAGAACCTCTTGACTTTTTGGTGCGGATTTGGTACAATTAATCCCTTGTGTAATGGGGTGGTGGAATGCAGAGGGAAGCTGGGAAAGAAGGGAAAGAAGGCAGAAGAGCAAACTACATCTATCAAAGCCCATCTGGGGCTTTATTGTCGGGGTTGTATTGGCCATGGTCATTGACTCAGGAAACATTTCCTTGAGCTTACATCATCTTGGCAGATTTTCTTGGCGCCCACACTATGGCTTTTCGATACTGAATGTGTGACATGCTGACACAAACCAAGGCTCAGAGCCATCCCTTACAAAGCTACATACATTTTGAATACAGGGAATGCTGGATAAATAGGGCAGAAATATGGCTGGTCCGATGTAAAATGAAAGGAAAACTAAAAAACCCAAGGGAGATGCATAGTGCTTTAAGCTGAGGGCCTGCATCATAATCCCCCAATGATAACAGAGGCAGGTTGAGTTTATCTGGATTCTGTCTAGAGACAATACCATTCTAAGAGATGTCAAACTGGGGCGATGCCCCAGATGTGCTAATGTTGCAGGACAGTGATTCTGGGAGGAGGTAGCTGGAGAATAAGCCCCATAGAATTTCAGGTTGGGTCTAAAACTATCCATCCAAATCATTTCCAGGGCTTATATACATTCAGTTAGATAGACTCCACCTGCTTTTTACTGAGTTCCTGCCTATGTGCTAGAAACTGCTAGGTGGCTGGAATTTGGAATCAAAGGACATACAGTTGAGTCCTGCCTCTGACACTTACTAACTAGCCATGCAATTCTTAATCTCTCTGAGGTTGAGTTTCCTCATCTGTAAAATTTGTAAAGAGCAAACAAAGTAGTTGTAGGCTCCAGGTTGAACACCTGGGTCAGTAAATCAAGAAACTATAAACATTTATTAAACACCTACTACGTGCCAAGTATTGTTCTAAGGTCTTGTTGTTGTTGTTCAGTTGTGTCCCACTCTTTGTGATCCCAGTTGGGGTTTTCTTGGTAAAGATACCTGAGTGGTTTGCCATTTCCTTCTCCATTTTACTGATGAGCAAACTGATGCAAAGAGGGTTAAGGGACTTGCCCCCCAGGGTCACACAGCTACTAAGTATCTGAGACTGCATTTGAACTCAGGTCTTCCTGACTCCAGGATTGACACTCTATCACTTCACCTCATCTGTAAAATATAGGGTGCCAATAAGGTCTATCCCTTAGCATAGTTGTGAGGATCAAAGGAGATTTGGTCACATAAAGTGCTTTGGAAATTAGGATGCTATATAAAATATCATCGCCTCCTATATACCAACTGTCCTGCTAGACACTAGAAGTACAAAGACAAAAGCAAAGGAATCCTTGTCCTCAAGGAGCTTATAATCTCCTTGGGGGACTCAACAGGTAAACATCTTTTTTCTACAAAATATATAGTCAAGGGGCAGTTAGGTGGCACAGTGGATAAAGCACCGGACCCGGATTCAGGAAGACCTGAGTTCAAATCTGGCTTCAGACACTTAACACTTACTAGCTGTGTGACCCTGGGCAAGTCACTTAACCCTCACTGCCCTGCAAAAACAAAATCTATAGTCAATAAAAGCTAAATTTGGTGTTGTTGTTGAGCTAGGGAAATCACTGATAACTGAAGAAATTGGGAAAGGCAGCCAGATTGCTGGACCAATGTTGATATTCTCTTCCATTATGCCTTTCCCAATTTCTTCAATTGCCTTTGTGACCTTGGGAGAGTGCTTGATGTCTTCCCACCCCTTACACACTTTCTCCCCTTATGCTTATCTTATGAGACTCTTCTTTATCCTTTAAGACTGCCCTCATTGAAGCTGTTCAGTTTTACTTTCCAGAGAAAAGATTAGAGGTTGTTGGGTAGGTAGAGATAGGCATAGGGTCATAAGATGTAAATCTGGAGAACACTTTGGAGGTCACCCATTTTACAGATGAGGAAACCGATGTCCAGAGAAAGCAAGCACTCGCCCAAGGTCACACAGGCGGTAAGTGGCAGAACTGGAATGATAGCTTAGATCCTGTTCTCTTTCCTCTCTGTCCCCTGTTCCCTCTCTGACACCGTTTATGCAGAGATCTTAAGGAAGACACCCTTTGCACAAAGCAAAGTATTCTTTTCTTTGTTTTACATTGGCAATGACCTGATTTCATCTTGGACCCAGACGTGGGCATGTGTGGAATCTTACCCCATATTCAGCAAGAGCTAAGACTATCTGATCTGTCTCAGATCTGCCTGGGCTTTCACAGTTCTCGCTGGGATTCTTTTCATAGGACAACTGCTCCTTTTTTTAGCGCTGGCCCAACCCCAAGGGTCCCAGGAGGCAGCTGTTTCCCCATAGCTCAGACTTTTTTCCCCAAGCTAAAAATGTCAGTGGCTTTTGTATAGCGCCCCCGATATGTGTCTGTCAACCAGTCTGTTTCCGAGTCCAAGTTGAAATTCCTGGCAATTTTTGATGCTACCTCTCTCTCCCTTGAGTGAGCTGATGGGTGGCCCTACCTTCTTATCTAAGTTACTGTCATTTCCTCACCTGCTCTCCTTGCAGCAGATGCTGTTGCTGTGGAAGTGTAGTCCTTGTGCATAACAGATACAAAGCATGTGCTCTAGCATCTCTGCTGTGTCCTGCCTGCTGGGGCCATTTATTTTTATTTTAACCAAGCTCATCCCGGCAGCTCCTTAAAACCCTGCAAGCATTTTGTCTGGGCTGTGTCAACTTATAATGGTGTTTTTATTTTGTCACAATAGAATAGTTAACTCCAGCAAGGGGACCAGAATAGCTTGCTAAGTGCCTCTGAATGGTGGGGTCCCCTTCCCTGATTATACTTGCTCTCTCCCTTGATGGAATTCAAATAAACAATTCTGCTGTGTGAAAGGAACCCGATTAGATTTATTTCTAAATTCTTTTAAGGATGTCAGTGTGGAGGTCCCCCTTCTCCGCTTCCCTCCCTACCCCCCCACCCCCAGGGAAACAGAAAGAGAAGGTCCCACTTAGCATGGTTGCTGGCCTCTGTGGGTGCTGTGAATTAATCTGGACCTATTGGAAATGAAAGGTTCAGAGAGCACAGACGAAAGAGTTGGAAGCCACAGCTCCTAGTGAATTGAAAGGGCAGAGAGATGCAGTCTTCTCCTTAAGTAGGAAGATACCTGATGCATTGAAAGTGTCAGCCAATTCTGAACTCTCTGAAGAATAACATGGATATTTTTGCCCTTGGAGGCTGGCTCCCAATTGCTGGTGGAGCTTCAAGGAAACCACAGAGGTTCATGGTTGGAAGGGACCTCATTGGTCATCAGCTTCAAACCATTCCTGAAACAGATGCTCCAAGTTGTCATCCTGCCATTGCTTAAGGACCTCCCTACTACCTCCTCTAGGCAGACGATTTTGCTTTTGGATAACTCACATTACTGAATGAATGAATAATTAAATATTTGCTTTGTGTAAGGTACTATGCCATGAAAGTTGCTTGGAGTACAGATGAGTATCAGTTCCTGCCTTCAAGGTGCTTGCATTCTAATTGGGAGAAACAACATGTATATGGTGTACAGACAAGGGAATTTTGGTCTCAGGAGTCGGGCTATTTGTCTCTTCTTTTCCAGAAGTAATGTCAGTATTTATTTGATTGTTCAGTCGCTTTAGTCAGGTCTAACTCTTCATGAACCCTGTTGGGGTTTTCTTGGCAGAGATACTGTAGTGATTTGCCATTTCTTCCTCTAGCTCATTTTCCAGATGAGGAAACTGAGGCAAACAGGGCAAAGTGACTTGCCGAGGGTCACACAGCTAATAAGGATCTGAGGCTAGGTTTGAACTCAGGAAGATGAGTCTTCCTAACTCCAGACCTGGCACGCTGTCCATTGTACCCCCTAGCTATCCATTTACTTGACTACTCTTCCATGAACAACAGGTTGCTAGGGGGTAAGGGAGGGTTCACTTTTGACACTGTCAGGCCAGATGCCAAGATACCTGAGCAGATCCTGGTTTTCCAGGGACTGGCTGAATGGTCTGTGAGATGGTCTGGTTCTGACTAGATTGAGTACATTAGATAAGTTTGCCTTTAACCACTCAGCAATGAGGCCAACTCAGCCCCAAGGCAGAGTTTCAGAACTGAGTGAATTAACTCCCCCGAGAATAAGGCATGGTCCTCTGTGGGTCCAGATATTTCCATGCTAATTGTTAGGAAAATTTTTCTGACATTGAGTCTAAACTTACTTCTCAGCAACCTCCACCCAGTATTTCTACTGCCTTCTGGGGTCAAGCAAGAACAAACTGAATCTCTCTTCCAAGGGAAGAGAGTTTCACCTACTTTAAGCAAGCTTAAGGGCCCTGTGGCCCTTCTCTAGTCCCTCCCCCCCAAGTCTTCTCACAGTTCCTGGCATATTGTAGGTACTTAATAAATGCTGATTTATTCAGGCAGGGAGTAAATCAGCATTTATTAAGCACCTACAACATGTCAGGAACTGTTCAAAGGAAAATTAAAAAAAAGTAAACTATCCAGTTCATAGAGTCAATTATTTAGAGCTGATAAGGACTTAGAGGACATCTGGTCTAACCACCTCATTTTACAGAGATTAAGTGACTTGTTCAGGATCAGTAAGCAGTGTTTGGACCCAGGACTTCCTGACTCCGAGTTCAGTGCCGAGTATATTGTGCAATGCCGTGTCTCAATCTGTCCTCAAGGTATGGACTCCAAGGCTCTTAACCAGTCCTGTAGTCCTTCTTTGGGCATCCTCTAGCTTATCAGTGTACTCTGCAAACAGAGGCCCCCAGAACTGAAGCCGGTACTCCAGGAGTGATCTGACCAGGGCACAACACCCTGGGACTAGCCCCTCACCTATTCCTGGAAGTTCTACTTCTTTTAATTCAGTGCAGGATCACATTATCTGTTCTGGCCACCACATCCCCACTGTTCCAGCTTGCAAATTGCTCACAATGGCTGAACAGAAGGTAGGCAGCCCTCAAACCCACCAACTTGAAATCACCACCTGATTTTATGTCTGGTACTTATAAACACAGAATTTTCATTTGGGGGCTCCCTGTGTAAACATTTTCAGGATGGGCTTCCAAAGCAAATCTTGAAAGCAAGTTGGGTTGCCAGTGTCCTTCTGTTCAGCATTGTCTTGGCTCGCAGGAAGCTGTGTCTACAGGCATAACTATCTTGGCTGAGTTAACTGGAGACTATTCTGGGTTTTCTCGTGATAAAATCGGTTCAGAAAGCACCAGTAGAAGCAGTTGCCATAGCAGCCTTCTGGAACTGGAATTGGGAGATCTGTGTTTGAATCTTGCCTCTGCTGCTTACTAGGTGTATGACCCTGGGAAAGTCATTTAAACATTCAGAGCCTCAGTTTCCTCTGGAACATGGGGGGGGGGTTACTAACAGCACCTATCCCACTGGGTTGTTATGAGGATCATATAAGATGGACATGTAAAGCACATTGGAAATAGAGTGCTATGTAAATGTCTGAGTGTCCTAGATAGGATATAGAAAGAAGGCTAGATTGGGAATCACGACACCCAGCTTGAGACCCTGCCTCTTCTACTTATTCACCGAGATCTTGGACAATAAAAATCATAGCTAAGATTTGTACCATACCTCCTATGTGCCAAGAACTGTGCTAAGCACTTACAACTATTATCTCATGTGATTCTCACAACAACCCTGGAAGGTAGATGTTGTAATTAGCCCCATTTTATAGGTGAGGAAACTGAGATAGAGGTCAAGTGACTTTCCCAGGGTCACCCAGCTAATAAGTATCTTAGGTTTTCAGGAAAGACTAGTACCTCTAGTTGGCATGTAGGGAATTCAGGGAAGACTGATATCTCTGGTATGAGGACTGCAAGTCATTGTGGAGGCTACTTTCCATTTTGGGTATTCATCTGCCACCCATCTCTCACCTGTGTTTCCAAGAAGCACATTCAGTGACCACCTGGTAAATTGTATTGGTAGATGGGCTAAACCAGGTTAAAGGTAACTGAGGGGCCCTAAATCTATCGCTGAGTTAGGGGAGTATCTAAACCAAGCATGTGAAGACTTCCCCCAGCAGAATGGGTGGAAGAGAACAATTTGTTCCAACGACCATGAAGGCTTAGAGCTTGGTCAGACATCAAAGACACCAAGGACCATCCACTGCATCCTGGGCCATCAGCAGTTGTCTTGCTTTTGTCTTGCAACTGAACTCTGATGATTGTAGAAGAGAGAGTGAGAACTGAAGCCGATGACTTTGTACTACTCTGCCTCACTCAAATCCAATTTATGCCTAAGTCAAGAGACATCACCCCATATCATTTTACCAGTTTTACTTAGCTCAAAGTCCTGGGAAATGACGAAACAGCAGGTGTGGATACACTGGGAGTCGTATTCACAACCTGCACACAGGCCACCTAAGCCATAAGGTCATCTTGTCACTGGACTGTAGCAGCAGTGGGATTTAGCAGCCCCCTGTGTTTCTGAGCAGACTTTTCTAAGGACTACAATGTTCACCTCCTGGTCTGAGGAAAATTGTTGGCTTCACCCAAACCTGCTGTGCTTACTGTGGCAGGTGGGGATCCTGTCCTGGGATTGAAAAAAAAAGTACGCTCCAAAGAAACATGAATACACAAATTTAGAGAGAACTCCACACTAAATGTGCATATGGACTCTTTGTGCCCAACCTGTGGTAGAGCCTTCCAAACTTGTATTGGTCTAATGAGCCACAGTCCGACTCACTGTACCTCGACCACAACATAGTGATGTCATTTAGGTCATCTTTGAATACACAGGACAACAACTAACCAATCTGAGGTCATACTGCAACTCAGATCTTCCCAATTCCAGCCCCAGTACTCTGTGTAATATGGTTCCCCCAGCTGTCTCTAGGACAAGCTACTTTACCTATCTCAGCTTCAGTTTCCCCATCTGAAAAATCAGTTGCTTGGATTATTTGGCCTTCAAGGACCCTCTGAGCTCTAAGGCTGTGACCCTGAGACACTGGACTTTCATTCAACTGTCTGTGTATCAGCATCATCAATTGATAATTATTATCATTCATGTAATACTTTAAAGGTCTTGATGCAGGTTACCTAATTTGATTAGCCAATCAACAAGCATTTATAAAGTGCCTCCTTCCAGTTCTGATCTACGATCTAGGGTGTCCTGCCCCCAGCTAGGATCTGGTGATGCAAAGATACATAGTAAGTAGGTGCTTAATAAGTGTTTATTGATTGATCAAAATGAAAGTCCCTTTCCTTAAAGAGCTCTTATTATCTTGATGGAGATAGATATATGGAGAGTAAATACAAAACATCAGGGACTGATGAAGAGGAGACACAGGATGTAGATGGTACAATTTGGGCTGTGCTTTGAAGGAAAATAGGGTTTCTACTGTAAGCAGAAGACACAAAGAACAAGTGCATTCCAGGCATGGAGGGATGTCAGGTGTTATAGGTGAAGAACAGCAAGAATGCCAATTTGGGTAGCTTGAAGGATACATGAAGGGGGTTAATGCATAAAAAGGCTGAAAGGGTAGGCTGGAGCCAGGTTGTGAAGGGCTTTAAATGACAAATGGAAGAGTTAGTATTAGGCTCTAGAGGTAATAGGGAGCCACTGGATTTATTGAGCAGGGGAGTGACATGATCAAAACCTGTGCTTTAGTAAACTGTGTGGAGGGATTGCAGAAGAAGGAGACTCCAGCCAGGGAGATCAGTTAGGAAGTATTGAAATAGTCTAGTAATTCCCCAATTGAGAAATGTTCAAAGGATATGAACAGGCAGTTTTCTGATGAAGAAATCAAAGCTATCTATTGCCATATGAAAAAATGCTCTAACTCACTATTGATTAGAGAAATGCAAATTAAAACAACTCTGAGATACCATCTCACAGCTATCAGATTGGCTAATATGACAAAGAAGGAAAATAATAAATGTTGGAGAAGCTGTGGAAAAATTGTAACATTAATGCATTGTTGGTGGAGATGTGAACCGATCCAACCATTCTGGAGAGCAATTTGGAACTGTGCCCAAAGGGCTATGGGACTGTTCATATCCTTTGACCTAGTGGTACCACTGCTAGGTCTATATCCCAAAGAGATCATAGTGGAGGGAAAAGGACTCATATGTACAAAAATATTTATAGCTTCTCTCTTTGTGGTGGCAAATTGGAAATCAAGGGAATGCCCATCAATTGGGGCATGGCTGAACAAGTTGTGGTATATGAATACTGAGAAAATAAGGGGATTTGGCAGATAGTCAAAGGTCCCACCTGAGATTAATTTAGAACTGATTGAATTAAGTGAGACTGATTGAGAGGGATTGACTTTGCTGATTAACCTACTTAAAGTTAATTCAATTAAAGCCACACCTGGCTGACTCCCAAGAGGGAAGTGTTTTCAGGGGCTTGGACTATGACATCAACAAAAGACCACCCTCAAGTCCAGTGAACTAATGGATTTGGATGATGCTAACCAATCAACTTGAAGCAGTGTGTAAGGACCGCCTTTCCTCCGTACCTATAAAATGCTTCCACACTCAGTTTGGCTGAAGCAGGCTCATGATGGAGGACTTTATGAAGAATCAGACCAGGATGGAACCCTAGGATAGATAGGCCTTTTCTTAACTTTCTGAACCCCATGTATTCTCTTTTTTAAAAAATTAAATTAAATTAAATTAAATGTTTTAGTGAGGCAATTGGGGTTAAGTGACTTGCCCAGGGTCACCCAGCTAGTAAGTGTTAAGTGTCTGAGGCCGGATTTGAACTCAGGTACTCCTGACTCCAGGGCCGGTGCTCTATCCACTGCGCCACCTAGCTGCCCCTATTCTCTTTTTACTAATACCAGTATGCTTTAATAAATGCTTAATGCCCAAAGACTGGTGCTAAAGCTTCTCATTTAAGGTGACCACACATTTAGATTTTTAACATCAAAGAATGTAATGGAAAACTATTGTGCTGTAAGAAACAATGAGCAGGAGGAGTTCAGAGAAACCTAGAAGGACTTACATGAACTGATGCTGACTGAGAGGAGCAGAAACAAGAGAACATTGTACATAGTAACAGCAACATTGTGTGATGAACAGCTGTGATAGACTTGGCTCTTCTCAGCAAAACAATTTCAACGAACTCATGATAGAAAATGTTCTCAACATCCAGAAAAAAGAACTGGATTATGAATGTAGATTGAACCATACTGCTAATACTTTTGATCTATTTTCTTTCCCTTCTTTTTTGAGGTTTTTCCCTTGTTCTTTGACTCTTTTTTCACAATATGACTAATGTAGAAATATGTCTAATGCAATTGTACACATATAACCTATATCAGATTGCTTTCCATCTTGGGGAGGGGGGAGGAAAGGGAGGGAGGGAGAGGGAAAAAATTGGAACTATAAATCTTATTAAAATAAATGTTGAAAACTAACTCTACATGTAATTAGAAAATAATCAAAGAAATAAAGAAAAAAGGGAATTTCCCGCCCCCCCCCATGCCCAAAACATAAAAGCAAACAAACAAACAAAAACTAATCAGTCTAGGTAAGCAATAATGAGAACTAGGGTCAGGGCAATGTGAAGAGAGACAACAGGTAAAGATGCTAGAAATATTGTGGAGGTAGAATCATAAAGACTTTACATCTGATTAGATAGATAAAATGAATGGAACACGAGTTAAGGATGATTCCAAAATTGTGAACCTGGGACAACTGGGAATAGAATGGTGACTTTGACAGAAACAGTGAAACTCAGAAGAGGGGAAGCTTTGGGGGGAAAGATAATGAGTTCTATTTTGGACATATTGATTTTGAGTTTGGTCTAGGACAGGTAGTTTGAAATGTCCAATAGTTCCCTGGTGATGCTAGTCTGCAGCTCAAGAGACAGATGAGGACTGTATATATAAATCTGTGAGTCAATTGGATAGAGACGATAATTGAACCTATGGGAGTTGATTAAGTCAACAAGTGAAAAAGTATATATAGAGAAGAGGGCCCAGGACAAAGTCTTAGGAGTATAAACACAGTCCAGGATATAGATGATAATGGGTTTTTTGGGACGATTTCCCACCTCCCACCTAGTGCCCAGAATCCAACTGGGTACCTTCCGGAAAAGCAGGCACCAGTGAGAGGTCTTTTCATGACTTTCGTGCCAATGCCCCTTTCTCCTTTCTCCTTCCAAGATGTTCCTATATCCCCATATCCACAGGAGCTCCCTATTCTACTCTGATATTTGGAACCATTCTCCCCTTCCCAAAGGTCAGAACGTAGATCATGCTTCCCTATCCAGGTATAACATGGACTCAAATATAAAAGAATGTATATATCAAGGGAGTCCCTATGAGTGCCTTAATTGGCCTCATGAAATTACAGTGCATGAAACCTTGTTTGGAAGCATCTGATGGATGTCTCCCCATGTTGTATAGTCTTTGTACTGTCCATTTTCTGAGAAAATTCAGGTCTGTTCTTTGGTTCTCTATAACTGGAGCTGACTTCAAGATGATTGGCTCTCTGAGATCAAAGGGAAAAGGCGTTTTTAGGCTTTTAAAAGTGAGCTAATTACTGCTTAGTCCATCTTGAGCTCATATTTACTCTTTTGGACTTTGGAAAGACAGAACAGCCTTCAACAGAGTGGACTTGGATTGGGTGGCAAGGGGCTAAACCTATATAGTTTCCTTTTGCCCAGGAGCAACAATGATCATACACACACACACACACACACACACACACACACACATACATATATATACACACACACACATACATATATACACACACTATCTCCCCCAATTACATGTTAAAACAATTTTTAAACATTTTTATTTAATGTTTTGAATTCCAAATTCTATCCCTCCTCCCTTCCTCCCTGAGACATTAAGCAATCAAATATAGGTTATGTATGTGCAACTATGTAAACAACAACAACAACCGTAATCTCTTAATTGCAAAATCTAATAGTCTTTTCTAAGTTCTCATCCTTCTTGACCTGTGTTCTGCTTTTAGTAGCTTTGTTTCCACTAACAGGAGAAGGGGCAAAGGCGAGTCACTGGTGCCTTAAAACCAGTTGCTTCAGGCAGGTGGAGCTCATCAGCCTTGGCAGGCAACTCACCTAGGGGAAGGAACCCTGATTTTAAACCTCCATTGCCTTGCGGCTATACTCATATATGGGAAAGGCTTCCAGAGTTAACCCTGAGGAAAAATCAGGAGTCAGAGTCCCTTAGGCAGTTGGATGTTGGACATCACATCCCTCTGGCAACTCCTGTGGCCTGGTGCCAAACTGTATTGGCTCTGCCTCTCCTTTGGATCCACCAATGTCGTGGAGAGGGAAAACCTGCTGCATGGGCAACAGCGTGTTTTCCAATTGATCTGCCCAGGCCAGCACCCTGGAGAGGACACTCCAGTACAGCCACACTGTGGCCTGTGGCTCTTCAAAGTGCTGATCCATGGTTGTCCGCGACTGATGGAGGCCTACTACAGACTTCTGGAGCTCCTCCTCTCTCCACATATGCAGCTAGTGTGTGTGTGTGTGTGTGTGTGTGTGTGTGTGTGTGTGTGTGTGTGTGTGTTAAATAATTGCATATATATATATAATGTCTGTGTGTATATGTATATATGTGTTATGTATATGTAGTTATTGCACATACACATATATTTTATTGGAGATCCTGTCAAGACTATTCTTTAGTTATAGGTTGGATTGGTGGTTGCTAAGATCCCTTCAAACTCTAGAATTTCAGATAGTTGAGGAAGAGAATAGAAGCCAGTCTAGGATAGGTGGGTTGTTCACTCCCACTTAGGAGGAAAACAAGATAACCTGGTAGAAATAAGGCTCAGTTCATCAGAGAAGTTTTTGGAAGGTAGAGAATGTTATAAATGTTATAAAATTGAGAACGGGATTTATGTTGGCATTTTCCTGTCTCACCAACCTCTTGGCTTATAGGAAATGGACAGTTTCTCAATACAACATCTAATACTTTGCCTGAAGGAAGACAATTGGGATTTTAAAAAATCCTATAAAAGAGTCAGTAACTTGTAGCTTTTTTTCAATCTTAAATGTGAATAACATTTTAATTCCCAAATAATTGGGACAAATATTAAGCATGGAGCCAATACAGTCTTTCATGTGCCATTCATTGAGATATGCATATGCCTTACAAATTAGCTTGCTCAGAGTCAGTTATCTCTGTGGATTAACATCTCTCCCTTATATGCAGAAGCTGGAGAGTGAGTGCATCCTACTTACTTTCTATAACATTCAGACCGAACTAATCTTTGCATGACCAACTATCAAGGTGACTATTCCTTTGAGGGCCTTTTGACCTTACTTATTTCAGGGTTCAGATCAATCCAAGGACAAAATTGCTTATGAAATTGGATTTCGAATTACTGGACAATGTATCAGAATGGCTGGCACTATTTGGTGGAGAATTCTGGAGTAGTACCTCCTCTGGAGTGTTTTTAGCATTTGTGAACATTTTTAATTTTTTGCTTGAGACTGGAACACATCTTCTGGATGCCTGGCACAGTGTAAGCCCTTGATAAATATCACTTGGTGTTAATAACTTACAGCTGGTAACAATTTAAAAACCCCCACTAAATAAAATGATCCTTCTTCCTCAGTCTGTCAAACTGTATCACTCCATTCTTTTGACATGCATCTCTGTGGTCACTACCACCTCCAGAATGCCTTCCTAAATGCATTGATGCCAATTTCCACTGATAAGTCATTGAGTTAGATATTTCTGGAGATATCCAGTGCCATTAGAAGATCATATCCATATGTAACTTAGTCAGGTCCATATTAATTTCTTTAAAATACTTTTTTTGTTGCTTTTCATTTTTACATTACAGTCTTCTGGAAATAACCACTGCCAACTCTGCTTCCCTCTTCATAAATTGCATGTTCTTTTGTCATAAAGAAAAGCAGTTAAGCAAAAAAAAAAAATCCAAGTCAATGATAGCTTCTGACAATTTATATTAGCATTCAGCTCTAATAGTCAACCCCCTTCCCCATTTTTTTGTCAAAACAGAGCTATGTTTCCTTATCTTTTGTCCAATACCATTATTCATTGCCTAGAGTTTGCCTTTCTTTCTGATATATTTTCATTTTACTTTGCTTCCATCATTGTGTATATTATTCTTTTGGTTCTTATTTCACTCTGCATCAGTTCATAAAAATCTTTCCAGGTTTCTCTGAATTCTTTCTATTTATAATTTCTTACTTCATTTCATTACATTAATATATCAGTCAATTAGTCAGGCAACAAACATCTATTAAATGCCTACCACATGCCAGACACTGTTCTTAGTCCTGAGGATACAAAGAAAGATACAAGACAGTCCCTGTTTTCAAGGAGTTTCCAAGTCTAATGAGGGAGTAAACATGTGAACAACTATGTACAAACAAGCTATAAAAGGGATAAATTGGAGATAATCAAAAGAGGAAATGCACTAGAATTAAGAGTTGGTTTAGTCATTCTCCAAATTCATTAAAAAAAATCCCAAGGGATAAAGGTTCCTTCTTGGGTAAAGACCATAGTGCAAACCAGAAGAATAGTGTCCATATCTCTCCCCAGATCACATCACCTTGAAAGCATAGGAAACTACCAAACCCTTAGAACTAGCTTCAAAAACATCAGGGTGAAAAAGTCTGAGGCTTGAGACAATGCATCCCTGCACCCTTCTCCCTGTCCTCCCTTCCCCCCTGACCTCCGTACCAGGAACAGAGCCCAATGTTAACATAAAGTTCCAAGTCAAGAAATAGGGTAGGAAAATGAATGAACATTTAAAAAAAGAACCTGAACATAAAAATCTATCAGAGTGACAGGAAAGATCAAAGATACAAATGATACAAATTTAGAAGATATATATATATATATATATATATAGTAGCAAAGTCTCAAAGGAAAAAATGAAGTGGATGCAAGCCCAATTGCGTGCCAATAAAATTGACAATCTAAGTGAAATGGATGAATATTTATAAAAATATAAGCTGCCCAGATTAACAGATTTAGAAATAGAATACTTAAATAACCTATTTTAGAAAAAGAAATTGACAATGAACTGCCTAAGAAAAAATCCCCAGGACTAGAAGGATTTATAAGTGAATTCTACCAAACATTTAAGGAATAAATAATTCCAATACCAGGTAAACTATTTGAAAAAATCATAAAGGAGTCCTACCCAATTTCTTTTATGACACAATATGGTTTTGATATGTAAAACAGAGAAGAAAAATTATAGAGCAATTTCCTTAATGAAGATCAATGCAAAAATTTAAAAAGAGTAGCAAGGAGATTACAGCAAAATATCACAAAGATTATACACTATGAACAGTTGTGATTTAGACCAGGAATGCAGGGGTGGTTCAATATTAGGAAAACTATCATTATAATTGACCATATCCATAATAAAAATAACAAAAAATCATATGATTACATGAACACATTCAGAAAAAGCATTTGACAAAATGTAACACTCATTCCTATGAAAAACAATAGAAAACAGGAATCAATGGAACCTTTCTTAAAATGATAACCAGTATCTATCTAAAATAAAAAGCCAACATTGTTCTTAATGGGGATAAGTTAGAAGCTTTCCCAATAAGATTAGGAGTGAAGCAAGGATGTCCATTGTCACCACTATTATTCAGTATTGTTCTAGAAATGCTAGCTATAGCAGTAGGACAAGAAAAAGAAAATGAAGGAATAAAAATAGGCATCAAGGAAACAAAACTCAAAACTATCACTCTTTGCAGATGCTATGATTATGTCTGTTCTTGTGGAAAAGTGTGTCACAGACTTTAGGGGCAGGGAGATTTGGACTGTTTTTTCTTACCCCACTCTCATAGCAAATATCTCTTTCTAAAAGCTAATTGAGTCTGAATGATTAATTTATTATCAATTTATATTTATGGCCAGAAACAAACCAATGGGGGTCCTGAGCTATGGCACCAGACAGGCCACCTTCCCATTTCTTGAATGTCATTGGGAATTGTGATTGTCACAAAACATGTGCTATGCACATACTAGAAATTTTATGTTATTTCTACTTCTCAAACCAGCTCATAGATTTAGAGATGGAAAGGACCTTCAAAGCCACTGAGGTTAATCTTTTCATTTTATAGTTGAGGAAACTGAGGCAGACAGAGGTTAAGTGATTTGCCTAAGATCACACAGCTTGTATGCATCTGATGTAGGATTTGAACTCAAATCTTTTTGACTCCAAGTATACTTGTCTATCTATTTTACACCCTAAATGCTTCAGTTGTACAACCGTGAAGATGTAGCCTGTTATAGATAAAAACCTGACTGTATGCTTCTTACTTTTTCATCAAGGATATCCTCATGGTTTTATAAATATTTTTAAAAGCATATATGTGGGAGGCAGCTAGGTGGTTCAGTGGATAAAGCACCAGCTCTGGATTCAGGAGGACCTGTGCTCAAATCCGACCTCAGACACTTGACACTTAATAGCTGTGTGACCTTGGGCAAGTCACCTAACCCTCATTGCCCCTGCAAAAAAACCCAAAACAAACCAAAACCAAAAAAAGCATATACGTGGCTCAGTAGTGCTATTTTACTAGCTGACTTTTTTAGAAATATCAACAGAGATTACAGCTGTAATCTCAATATTAAAACATCTGACTAAAAAAATTCCACCAATGCATATCAGCACCTTCTTTGAAAACTGAAATCTACCTAGAGCACCTCTCTGTGCTGGATTTGAACTCAGGTCCTCCTGAATCTAGGGCCAGTGCTTTATCCACTGTGTCACCTAGCTGCCCCCCTTCCATTTAATTTCTTATGCCAACCCTTGATAAACCAAGACTGTAATGGGCAAAGTTGCAATGTAGAAGGGATGCTACTTCCTCTCATATTATATTTGGTATTGGGTTTGGGAGCAGGGTAAGAGTCAGAGTGGAATGGTTCCATTATCATTCCTGATAAGGTCACTATGGGGCAGCTAGGTGGCATAGTGGATAGTACACTGGGCTTGGAAGCAGAAAGACTTATCTTGATGAGTTCAAATCCAGCCTCAGACACTTACTAGCTGTGTGACCCTGGGCAAGTCACTTAACCCTGTTTGCCTCAGTTTCTTCATCTGTAAAATGAGGTGAAGAAAATGGCAAACTCTCCAGCATTTTTGCCAAGAAACCCCCAAATGGGGTCATGAAGAGTCAGACATGACTAAAAAATCTGAACAACAGCTAAGGTCACTACAGAAATTTTCACATAGCTTATCTTTGTCATGTCTGTTGGGCTTCTTCCTCTTTTAACTATGACTTCCTTAAGGATAATCTAATATTTCTAATTCTTATACCCACAGTTCTGCAGGATTCACTTCTCCTCAGTTCCTTTTCAGTGTTTTTCAGTCACCTTGGATTTATGTTTGGGGGTTGGTGGTGATGGTGGTGGTGGTGGTAATACAGACAAAACAAGGCAGGTCAGTGTTGCTATAGTAACCAAGAGGATGAGGAGAATTATCTTCTATATAGGTAGTTTTGAAAATGAAGCTGTACTGTAAAGCAGTAATAATAGCTAGCATTTTTTAAAACACTTTATGATTTACAAAGTGCTTTATAATTGTTATTTCATTTGATCCTCACAATAGCCCTAGAGAGTAGGTTCCATTATTATCCCCATTTTGCAAATGGGAAACTGAGGCAGAGAGGTTTAATGACTCACTCAGGGTCATACAGTTAGGAAAGGTCAGAGGCTGGATTTGAGTTCAGGTCTTCCTGACTCCAGATCTCTCTTTTCAGCAGATCTGTTTTTTTTTTTTTTTTTTTTGAGAGGCAATGGGTGTTAAGTGACTTGCCCAGGGTTACACAGCTAGTAAGTGTCAAGTGTCTGAGGCTGGATTTGAACTCAGGTACTCCTGAATCCAGGGCCAGTGCTTTATCCATTGCGCCACCTAGCCGCCCCCCAGATCTCTCTTTTCACTGTGCCACTTAATTGCTTCTGCTGTCATATCTTGTTACTTGACAAGATTGTTTCTCAAATGAAATAGTTTTTAGATTCTCTCATCCTCCTAGTTGTAGTGACTATGTAAATTAGTCAAAGTTCTCTAAGCAATGCTGATTTAGAGTCCATGTCTTCACTTTTGTCCATTTCCCACTTTGAGGGAGTCAACAATTTGTCTAAATTGACCAGGTTGGTGTTGCTATAGTAACCTATGATGTTTTTCTCATTTTTATCCCCCCTCCCCCATTGATTTTGTTATTTACTTTGACTTCTCTCATCAGTTGATCTGTGTGCACGCAGACAGCTGTTTTTGAAATGATGGCTTACTGAAGTATGTCACTTCCTCTCCATTAAGACTGAGTCATTCTCACTCTTTATAGTGCCTGTTGCCTACTGTCTTCTGACTCTTCTTGAAGATGGAGTGAGATTTCTTAGTAATTTATAATCTTTGGTCCTTTTCCAATTTTTTATGCCTTAACCATGTTTTCTAACATTTTTTTCACCATTCTCCACCATGCTGCTTTTTGCCTTATAGTTACTGAGTGTCAATCAAAGTATATGCTGAAAATTTGGAGAATATTCATAGAATATGCTCCTTTTCATCCTTTGAGAAAGATGCTGACTTATTAGCTGCATTTATCTTCCTGGAAATCTGACTTTGTATATTTTTTATGATCACTTAAAGGCAAGATGACTGGGACTACCATGTTATAATGTTATTTGTTGCCTTTGGATACATAGTCAATCCAAATGGTTTGCTTCTCTTATTTATGTCTCCAAAATGAAGCTCTGAGTCATTCTTCTATTTGGCCACAATATTTTGTGTTTAAAGTTTTTTTTTTTTAAATAGTAAGAATGTTACTATAAGTGTGGTTCAATTCGTCCAATAATGTGTCAACTCTTTGGTTGTTGGATAGAGATCACATGTACCCTACTTGTCTCCCTCAATTAGATTTTGAGCTCTCTGAGAAGATGGCTTTTTTGCTTTTCTAGTTGTACCTAATGGACTTAAGACAGTGCTTGAACCATAGGAAATGTTTAATAAATACTTCTCCCTTCCTTTCCCTCCCCTCACCTTTCTCTTTCTAATAAAAATAATTTATTTTGTATTTTAAAAATCTATTCAATACAATTTCAAAGATGAATTTCTGTGTAAAATGTAACAGCTTAGTAGTTTCCTCTCTGTTTTCCCTTTTGTTATTTGTTCACTTGTCTTTGTTCTGTGTGCTGTTTTCCACCTATGTAACTGAAGTCAGTATTATGTTGATGACCCTGGTCTTGCTTTCTTTGTTTATTATTACTTTACATGTCTTTACAAATTTCTGTATATTCCTCATTTGTATTACTTTTAGTGGATTTGTATTGTTCCATTCCATTGATCTATTCTATATTAGACCTATATATTTAAAAATATGTAATAATGGTAAGTAGGAGAGGACAATGTGTGTTAAAAAGAATCAAGGCTGGCTTCAGGGTCAGAAAGATATGGGCTCAAAAACCTGTTTGACACATACTGGCTGTGTAACCCTAAGTTAGTCACATAACTACTCTGCACTTAGACAAGGGTAGAAAATAATGGGTTTCGGTTGCCCAGAGGGACCCCCCCCCCAAGAAGATAATATTGAAATCCATTGGATTGAGATCGCTGATTAACACAAAACCTCAGAGGGTGTGTTCTCTGAGCTCTGACCTTGGCATGATCTGCTGCAGGACCGCCCTCAAGTCCAGTGAACCAATGGATTTGGCTGATGCTGGCCAATTAGCTTGGAGCAGTGTGTCCAGACCGCCTCTCATCTGACCCGCAGGAAGCTTCCACTCACAGAGGAAAGGGACTTCCTTCTTTTTGGCCTGAGACTCATAGGTGGAAGCACCTTTTTCTCTCTCTTCTATCCTAACTAGGCTTTCCTAACTTTTAGGGCCATTTGCTCTATCCTTACTAATAGTTAATATGGGGGACAGCTAGGTGGTGGAGTATATAAAGCTCCGGCCCTGGATTCAGGAATTCCTGAGTTTGAATCCAGCCTCAGACACTTGATACTTACTAGCTGTGTGACCTTGGGCAAGTCACTTAACCCCCATTGCCCCGCCCCTTTAAAAAATACTTAATGTGCTTTAATAAATGCTTAATGCCCCACACTGGTGCTAAAGCTTCTAATTTATAAGTAACAAATATATTAGAAACCCCAGCTAATTTTCCCTAAACTTGGGACAGAAATAAGGCAACCACATATAGTTTTAATTGCCACACAAGTCTCTAAGACTCTGACTTGCAAAGAGCAGATGTGGATCTCTATTGGTAGATCAAAATCCTCTTTAGGAACTTCCTGCAATGACAGAATCATAGGTTTGACAAAATGTTATTATTATTATTTCTAATACTTTTATAAAGTGCATTAAGGTTTACAGTATACTCTCCCCACAGCATTTCTGTAAGGTAAGCAATGTAAACATTATTATCCCATTCTACCGATGAGGAAACAGGCCCAGAAAGGGTAAGTGACTGTCTGGGGCCGCACATGTTAGAGCCAGGATTCTAATCCATTTATCCTAGGTTCTCATTTCCAATAGACTGTCATAAATTGTGCAGAGTTGTAAAGGTGACCAAAATGGCACAACAGCTAGGTGGCCCTATAGTGCATACAGTGCCAGGCTTGGAGTCAGGAAGATTCATCTTCCTGAGTTCAAATCCAACCTCAGACACTTATTAGCTGTGTGACCCTGGGTGTCACTCAACCCTGCTTGCCTTGTTTCCTCATTTGTAAAATGAGCTGGAGAAGGAAATGGAAGCCCACTTCAGTATCTCCGCCAAGAAAACCCCAAATGGAGTCAGGAACACTGAAAAATGACTGAACAGCAATAAAAGCAAAGTTGAATGCTTTAGTCTTTAGCTAGTCATTTTTAGACACTATCATCTTTTGTCTTTTGTGGGTGGAGGAGTGAGAATTGTAAACATTCTTCAGGGGTCTTAGAGATCAGCTGCTTTCTCCTCATTCCCCTGTATGCTCTTCAACAGGAATGGGACTTGTGTAGCCACTAACTAACATGGAGAGGATTTGTTACTAGTTATGATAAAGGGATGTCTGCTTCTTCTGAACTTTCAATGAATTCAACATCATTATAAGTACCTACTATGTGCAACACACCATGGGGATACAAACCCCCCAAATAATATGATTTGTGCATACCCTTTGATCTACCAATACCACTGCTAGGTTTATACCCCAAAGACACCCAAAAAAGAGGAAAGGATTTATTTGTACAAAAAATATTTCTAGCAGCTCTTTTTGTGGTGGCTAAGAATTGGAAATTAAGGGATGCCCATCAGTTGGGGAGTGGCTGAATAAGCTGTGGTATATGATGGAAATGGAATATTATTGTGCTATAAGAAATGACAAGAGGGATGGTTTCCGAAAGGCTTGGAAAGACTTGTATGAACTGACGTATAATGAAGAGAGCAGAACCAGGAGAATGTTGTGCACAGTGACAGCGATATTGTTTAATGAAGAACTGTGAATGACATGACTATTCTCAGCAACACAATGATCCAACACAATCCCAAAGGACTAATGATGAAGCATACTATCCACCTCCAAAGAAAGAACTGGTATTGATTGAACACAGACTGAAGCAGGCTATTCTTCACCTTCTTTCATTTCTTTCTTTTATTCAAGTTTTTTTTATACAAAATGACTTAATATGGCAATGCTTTATATAACTGCACATGTATAAACCACATCTGATTGCTTACTACCTCGCGGGGGGGTGGGAGGGGAAGGAAAGAAGGGATAAAATTTGGAACTCAAAACTTTAAATAAAATTGTGTATTATTAAAAAAAAAAGTATGTAGTTATAATCTACTGGGGTGGGGGGAAGAGATTTAACCTTACACAGGGTAAGAAAATATAAAATGGAGATTTGGTACCTCTGAGCCATGTGCTTTGTGCCTATCTCCCCATGAGAAGTCCAAGGATTTCTGTCATGGTTTCCCTCCCCCCACCCTTCCCTTCCCTTGCTCCTAAATAAACTACCACCTTATTCTAACTAAAACAAAAAAAAGCAATTTGAGGAGGGAGAGAAAGCTAATTATTGGAGAGAATGCATCAGCAATCAGGGAAGATTTCATGATAGAAGTAGCCCTGACAGAAGCCTTGAAAGCAGATACAGAATCTTGAAGCCTAATGGGAGGAAGAAGCCTATTGCAGGAACAGAAGCTGGCCTGCTAAAATTGGAAAGGCAGGGGAAGGGAATGCTTGGGTTTAAGGAATAGTTTTTGGTACAGTTGGCCTGGACAGGATATTCTCATTCCATTTTTCTTCAATGCCCAACATAATTGTTTTCTCCAAAATGGAGATTATCTCTGCTTCAGAGTCTTGAAGCCTCCAAGAGCCCTGTTTCTATAGTCCTCTGCCAGCATATCCCTTTCAAGTTTAAGGTACAGCTGTGGAAAATAAGATCAGATGAGGTTATTACAGTCTTTAATTATATATAGTCATATATATATATTACATGTAATACATATATCATTATATAGTCATATAGTATTATTATAGTCTTTTATGATATATAGTCCTACATATTACATGGAATATATTATCATATAGCCATATATTCCATGGTCTTTTATCATATATAGCCATATCTATTACATATGGTATAATAAACATTATTATATAGTCATTTATTATTATCTTATATTTGTGTTTTTTAAGACATTTCAGGCTAAGCTGGGCTTTAAAAATTATTGCTTATATATTAGTGACTATATAATAATGGCTATTATGCCCATTTAGGCAGTAAGTATTTATTATTTATTAATATTGATTATCAGTAAAGTGATGACCAAGTAGCATTTGACACAAGCCGAAAAGCCCCAATGCTATATTGTCTCTGAAAGAGCACATAGCCTGCCTACCTACCAACCCCCTCCTAAGAGGAAAGTACTCACCAACCAATAGCAGGTCCAGGAAGTCAAGAATGCAAGAAGCTCATGACCCCTTTTATCCTCTTTTTTTTTTTTTAATTTTTTTTTTTTTTTAGTGAGGCAGTTGGGGTTAAGTGACTTGCCCAGGGTCACACAGCTAGTAAGTATTAAGTGTCTGAGGCCGGATTTGAACTCAGGTACTCCTGACTCCAGGGCCGGTGCTCTATCCACTGTGTTATCCTCTTTTGATAGAGGCCACACTGATCAAAGCTAATTGGCTAGCATCATTCACTTCCACTGGTTGACATGACTTGAGGGTAGTCCATATTAAAATGATTTCTATGGACAACCTATGAGGGAAGTATCCAAAAGACTACCCCCGAAATTGCTCAAGGCAAAGTCCATTATCTAGGTGTGGCTTAATCCCATCAGATCAATTTAGCTAGATGTAAGAGACTCTCTTCATTTCTATTGTACCCTTAGGCTGGTCCTGAAAGACCAACTTTCTCAAGAACTGAGTTTTTCTGAAGTGGGGGCAGAAAGGGGTATAACTGATCTGGGTCCCTGCCCCCCCCCCCCATTATTTTTATTTATTTATTTATTTGTGAGGCAATGAGGGTTAAGTGACTTGCCCAGGGCCACACAGCTAGTAAGTGTCAAGTGTCTGAGGCTGTATTTGAACTCAGGTCCTCCTGAATAAAGTGCTTTATCCACTGTGCCACCTAGCTGCCACCCCCCATCCATTATTAATAATTATTTTCTCACATATTATATAGTAATGTATATTACATAGGATAAATAGATTATTATATAGTCTTATATATTATTATTATAGTCTTAGTCTAGCAATGGGGTGGTGGTGTAGATATCTTGTTGAGCAGAGTTATTGGAAGACTCTCATTTCTATTTACTCAGCTTACCCTTTTATGGGTGACACTTCTTCTTCCTACCTACTTCCTTGTTTCCTCCACAGTGACTTTCTCTCCATTCATTTCCTCATCTATTTTCTTCCTAAGAAGTGGTTTTCCTTTCTAACCTGCAAAAGAAAAACACTGGAAAGGTGAAATGGCTAAGGCCCATCCCCACTTCCCACCCCTACTTCCTACAGCTGCTGACTCATTGACCTAGGCAGATTAGGGTCTACATTTATTTCTGTGCTCTGGGAAGTTATATATATATATACACACATACACATATATACACACACATATATATACATATATACATAAACATTATATATATACATACACACACATATATACACACACATATATACATATATACATAAACATTTTATATATATATATGTGTGTATATATAAAATGAATCAGTAATTCTGTTTGTAAAGTTTGAGCCCTCAGTTTAAGACTCTCCCTCTCTTTCCCTCTACCCCCACTCCCAATACACACACACACACACACACACACACACACAGATACATGCCCACGTGAGTCAATGCCAAGGTTGTACAATGTTTCTTTCCTCCTGGGTAATCTCTCACCCCTGCCTTCTCTCTCTCTCTCTCTCTCTCTCTCTCTCTCTCTCTCTCTCCTTCATTTGCATAAGAAAGCACACAGATCAGCATTGTAATGCTTAACTACATAGATCTTAAAGTTTGCTTAAAAAACAAGGTTAAAAGGAAGGTAAATAAACTTTAAAGAAGAAAAGTTTAGGGAATAGCCAAGTACTAGGAAGTTAGAGGGAATGAAAGGAGCAGTGATTTTGATGTAGGAGGGAAAAAAGGGGTTAACAGAAAAACCTAAGACCCAAGCTCTAATTTAGATCTGAGCTCCAAGAGGGGCTATAACTTACAGGCCCAGTTCTGAGAGGGATTCAGACCCTAGTTAATGGATAATTTAAGACTTGGGAAGGGGCAGCTAGGTGGTGCAGTGGATAAAGCACTGGCCCAGGATTCAGGAGGACCTGAGTTCAAATTTGACCTCAGAAACTTGACACTTACTATCTGTGTGACCTCGGGCAAGTCACTTAACCCTCATTGTCCCACAAAGGAAAAAAAAAAGAAAGTTAAATAAAATGGTCTTTAAAAAAAAAAGACTTGGGAAACAAGTCAGGTTCTGGGTTCTTGCTACCCACATTAATCAGCACTCATAACAAGAATGTAAAGAGGCAGGCCATGGAGACCTTAGCAATAACAATGATAAAATGACAGTGTATAGAAATTTAAACTAGAAATAAATTATAAATGAAGATATTTTGAAACTAGCCATGGGAATCAGAAAGAGATATACACAGAAAAGGCCAAATTTGTTCCTAGATTCACCTTATGACATGTAAACCCCAAATCACACCTCCAAGGAAAAAGGTACCCACCTTGGGGGTTTGCTTAGGCTCCCAGGTACTCCAAATTAGGATAGGCCCTCCCCTGTACCTCCCTAGGGTAAAGATTATTATAATGAGACTGATAATCAATTTAGCCATACTATAAATATAACTTTCTATCTTTCCTTATTTGAGAGATACCTTTCCAATTCTCTGGTTCTCTCCCTGTGTTCACTCACAGTATTGCAATAAAACTTGGGAAACTGAGTCACTGAGTCTTGTAATTCTTTTGGGACAATTCATGATCAATTTGACCCTAATTCCATCCTACATCAATTTTAGAAAAAGCAGGTTTCACCCATTGTGGTTTTGGAGTGTGACATGGGGTGAACCCATCAGGGCGACTCCACATCCGCTTTGAGGGATGGTATTGAATTATCTTTAAAGGTCCCTTTTGGGAAGGAGGTGGCACTGTGGGTAGGATGCTGGGACTAGAATCAGGAAGATTTATCTTACTGAGTTCAAACCCAGTCTCAGAAACTTACTTGCTGTGTGACCCTGGGCAAGTCTTTTAACCCTGTTTGCCTCAGTTTCCTCAACTGTCAAATGAGCTGTCCACCTCCCTTACTCTGGAAGAACTGGTCTATTAGTCACCTCAGCTTGCCTGACACTCTTTGGTTAGGGCAAATTCTCGGGAGAATGAATGGGGTGATGCTGGAATTTCTACCCTGATGCTGGCAGCCAGGTGGCTTAGGGCTGGACTTGGTGTCAAGGAAATCTGGGTTTGAATACATCCTCCAAGATTACTAGCTGTGTGTGGGCAAACCATTTAACCTATCTCAGCCTCAGTTTCCACATCAGTAAAATGGGAATAATTATCTACTACACAGGGTTGTTATGAGACTAAATAGAATAATGTCTATAAGGTATTTAAAACATTTTATTTTTATTTTAAAAGTGCATATTTATTTATTGTTATTTTAAAAATAATATTTTATTTTTTCCAATTACATGTTAAAAGTTCTTTTTTTAAACTTTTTTTTTACAATGTTGAGTTCCAAATTCTATGCCCTCCTCCCTCCCTTCCCCGCTCTGAGATGGTAAGAAATCTATAAGTGCTCTGTAAATGGTAGTTATTGATATTATTCATATGTTGCTATTATATTCTTTTTTCTTTTTTTTGGATGAGGTGATTGGGGTTAAGTGACTTGCCCAGGGTCACACATCTAGTAAATGTCAAATGTCTGAGCCTGGATTTGAACTCAAGTCCTCCTGAATCCAGGGCTGGTGCTTTATCCACTGTGCCACCTAGCTGACCACAAAAATTATTTTAAAAGAGTTGTTTAAAAAATTAAAACAAATGCTTTAGTGCCAGGTTCCTCGATGTGTGAGAAACAACTAAAAACATGGTCCTCGAAAAGGCCTATTGCCTTTATGGAAACTACCATCATTTTGCTTCTTTCCCATTGATATATATCCTTGCCCATTTCTATCTGAACCTTAGTGAGACCCAGAATTTATAAATGCTACATTTTGTAGCAAAATAATAGGGACCTGTGAATACATTTTTCTATAGGATAATTGCTTAACCCAAATTAATTAAAAAGAAGCAGTAATGACCTATTACTATTTTTTTTTTTTGGTGAGGCAATTGGGGTTAAGTGACTTGCCCAGGCTCACACAGCTAGTAAATGTCAAGTGTCTGAGGCCAGATTTGAACTAAGGTCCTCCTGAATCCAGGGCTGGTGCTTTATCCACTGTGCCACCCAGCTGCCCCCCATTACTATTTTTTTTTAGTGAGGCAGTTGGGGTTAAGTGACTTGCCCAGGGTCACACAGCTAGTAAGGGTCAAATGTCTGAGGCCAAATTTGAACTCATGTCCTCCTGAATCCAGGGCTGGTGCTCTATCCACTGTGCCACTTAGCTGCCACTATTATTCTTATTCTTGATAGAGAGGGAGGTGCAGTAGAGAGAACAAGTTTCAGAGAAGATTTGGCCTCAGAGGAAGGGTTCACGGCAGTCTTTTTAGGAAACAGCTCCTGAGAAGTCATATGGGAGAGCTGCAATGGGCATTTTATCCATTTATGTTTCCAGTAGCTGAATTTATTCTGGCTTCTGGGAAGGGACTTTGTTGTCATTGACCAATAAATAAACTTGTTCATTCTTTTGGCCTTGGTAAGTCAGGTAACTCACTAAAAGAAAACAAAACCAACTCAAAAAAGGAAAGAATACAATCTGAGGCTGCATAAGGAGAGGTATGGTGTCCCAGAGTAGGGAGATGAGGGTTTAACTGGATTTTCCCTTAGTCAGGGCATTTCTGCTGTACCACAATTTAGGAAGGATTAAAAATAGGCTGGACAGTATCCAGAGATGGACATCCGGAATGGTAAGGGACCTTGAGACAATGGAGTTCACTTGAACTAATTAGGAATATTGAGTCTGAAAAAAAAATGTATGGGGGGCAGCTAGGTGGCACAGTGGATAAAGCACCGGCCCTGGATTCAGGAGTTCCTGAGTTTGAATCCAGCCTCGGACACTTGACACTTACTAGCTGTGTGACCCTGGGTAAGTCACTTAACCCCCATTGCCCTGAAAAAAAAAAGTATGTATGGAGAGATGGTGGGGACAATACCCACCTTCAAATATCTAAAGGGCTATTATTGAGAATAGGCTTCAGATTTTTGCAGCTGGGCTCCAGAGAACACTAGTACAGGATGGAAATAGTAGAAAGGGAGGTTTAGATTTCATAAAAGGAAAAGGTATCCAGAAGTGGAATGGATTGTCTTGGGAAGATTTCCCCTTAGAAAAGGCAAAATGGCTGATTATTAGATATATTATATGGGGGATTATCCGGGTATGGTTTGAATTAAATGTTTCCGAGCTGCCTTTCAATTCTGACATCCTGCAGTTCTACTAAGGGAGCTGTTCGGCTAGCAACCTGCCTTGGGGTGCTGAGCAAGGATTTCTCACATAACCTGGGTGGAGGCAATGTTCCAGGGAAGCAAGAAGGGCCCCTTAAACTATAGCTAGGGGCCCTTCAGAAGGCAACTTCTGACCCCAAGACTTTTGTTTGAATTTGGAATCAGTCAATCTGGTTCTGAATCCCTGCTCTGTGCCTCACTAACTTTGGGCCCTTGAGTGAACAATAACAATAACAATAACAATAACATTTGTTGTTCAATTATTTTCAGTTGTGTCTGCCACTTAGCAGCTCCATCAACTTTGCTACTATTGCATAATTTATGACCCAGTCTATTGGAAAAGGTACCCAAGATAACTGCCCTATTTGTTAAATACTCACAATATTTGAGGCATTCTACAAAAAAGCACTGGGAGATACAAGAAAAGCAAACAACAAAACAACAACAAAAACATAGACACTACCGTCAAGGGGTTCATATTCCAATTGGGAGATTTTGTGTGGAGGAAAAAAACATTATCTGTTCAAGATATCTACAGTTTAAATGGAAAATAATATGAGGAAGAAGGTACTAGAGGCTGTGGGGACATTCCTACAGATGATGTGATCTCAGGTCCCCCAACCACTTCTTGGGATTATTCCTAGAGCACTATCTATTGGAGGGGGTTAAAGATGAATCTTGAATAAAGCCAGGGAAGCTAAGATGCAGAGGTGAGGGAGAAGAACATTCCAGGCATGAGCGACATCCCATGGAGATGAGAAGTGAAATGTGGTGTGTAAGAAACAGCATGTAGTTAGTTCACCCTGTACTTGAAAATAAATCCTTTATGAGCATCTCTATGTGGGAAGCTGATTTTCCTTCAAAACAAAGATTTTAGTATAAGAGATCTAAAACCTTAGAGACCTTGTTATTGTTGTTCAGTCATGTCTAACTCTCCATGACCTCATTTGGGGTTTTATTGGCCAAAGTACTGGCGTGGTTTGTCATTTCCTTCTCTGGTTGATTTTGTTTATTTATTTATTTATTTTGGTGAGGCAATTGGGGTTAAGTGACTTGCCCAGGGTCACACAGCTAGTAAGTGTCAAGTGTCTGAGGCTGGATTTGAACTCAGGTCCTCCTGAATCCAGGGCCCACACTTTATCCACTGCGCCACCTAGCTGCCCTTCTGGTTGATTTTGAAGATGAAGAAACTGAGGCAAACAGGGTGTATGTGACTTGTCCAGGGTCACACAGCTAGTAAGTATCTGAGGCTCGATTTGAACTCAGGTCTTCCTGACTACAGGGCAGGTACTCTATCCACTGTGCCATCTAGCTGCCCCGGAAGGACCTTAGAGATAGCATTTCTACAGCCCTTTAAGGTTTGTGAAATTCTTTACATATGTTAGCTCATTTGATCCTTGTGACCACTTTGGGAGATAGATGTTCTAATTATCCCTATTTTACAGATGAGGGAACTTAGACACAGAAAAATTAAGAAGTGACCTGCTCAGAGTCACATAGTGAATAAATGTCTGAGATAGGATTTAACCTCAGGTCTCCCTGACTCCAAGCTGAGTGCTCTGTTCAGACAGCCCACCTAATTGCCTATACTCAGCTGTCAAATTGCTCTTCCTAAAGTTCAGGCATGACTGTGTCACCCCACCCCAACCCTGCCTCACATAGTAAACAGGAAAAATTGGAACTAATCAATAGAGAGAAGGCACTAGCATTAAGGGGATCAGGAAAGATTTTCTAGGGAAGGTGGAGTTTTAGCTGGGACTTGAAGGAGACTTGGGATTCCAGGAGGCTTTGCATCTGCTTCTCTGCCTGGCTTCAGCCCCATGGAACAAGATGCCCCAAGTTCTGGGTATCACCTACTACCCTTCCCCCTCACTCTCCTGCCTCCTTTTGTGTGTTGTCTTCCCTCCCCATTAGATTGTAAGCTCCTTGAGGGCAGGGACTGTCTTTCTTCTTATCAGTTGTATCCTCAGAGTTTAGCACTATTCCTGGCACATGGTAGGCACTTAATAAATGTTTATTTTATTGGAGAAAGGAGATCATTCATTCCAGGCCAGTGAAAATGCCTAGAGTCAGGACATAGAGTAGTTTGTGCAAGGAATAGCCAAGCAAGCCATCACTGCTACTGTATCCAAAATTACTTTAGGGGAGTGTGAAATGTAAGCAGACAGGGTGCAGGGAGCAGGTAAAGAGGCGCTTTGCACGGTCATGCTAAGCTCCTGTTGCCCATGTGAACATTGTCCTGTCTCTGGGACTCTGGGCCGGTGCTTGAGTGCTCACCCCCGATTTCATCTTGAATTATTTTCCAAACTTGTTTTGGTTTTGACAGAGAACATCCCTCAATCAGAAGGACTAGAAGATGAAAACAGGCAACAGCTGCCAGGGAGGCACAATGACTAGGACTCTGGCAGGCCTTTTAAGAGGAAGCGCTTACCTAGCACTGCTGAGGCCAGAGCAGAGAGGGCTAGGGCAGAGTTGGGACTACAGTCAGATCTCTTGTTTGTCCTGCTGTGATCAGTCAGGGCTGGCACAGAAAGTTTTCCTTTGAAGGGTTCTCTTTTTAATTATGGTGAGTCTGTGTGTCCCTACCTTGGAATCCAACTCTGAAGTTAACAGCAAGGGAAAATATTGGCCCCCAAATGGTAATTTGCAATTAGTGGAGAGGTAGGGAGAAGGAGGCTTGGCTGGGGTGGCTGTGAGAAGGTATTGTCAGGAGTAATGGGATGAAATTGAGCAAGGCAGAATGTAGGCCGGATAATAACAGGAGAAATCATTTCTCGCCTGTGGGCTAGTCACATCAGGGAAGGGCTGGGAGGCCTTTTGTGAGAAAAGGAGAAAACTGGGCTAAACTCAAAACAGTCTATTACCCCCATAGGAAAGCATCCCGACTCCTTGGGAGCAGGAGGTGAAATTGTCCTTCCAATTCATTGCTAATTTCCATGATTTAAAACGCAAATTCCTAAGAGAGATGTTGAGACAACCCATTAAATGTGAGGGGGCCTGGTGGAGATCTTTTTAATATCATCTTAAAGGGGGAAAAATAGAACTCCTTTACTTACAACTCAAAGGGAGTTCAGAATCCTTTGTTTCTGAAAATAGGCCTGAGCCCTCTAAGGAAATGAAAACTTTCCGACATAAGTGACTTTTCTTGGTCTTGGGTTAGTCGTTGGTTTTCTAGTACACTGGTTGATGATTCTTCTATTTACTATTTTCAGGTATGGGTAGAAGATATCAGGTGGAATGGGAAGAGCATTGAATTTTGTCTAAGAGGTCAGAGGTCTTGAGTTCAAATTCTCATTCTGGCTACTTAGTAACTATGTGTGGTTGCACTAGAGTTTTCATAACTGGACTCCAGTTTCTTCATCTGTAAAATGTTGGACTAGACACCCTCTGAGCTTCCTAACTCTAAATCTAGAATCCTCTTACCCTGAGTTGCATTTGAATCTCAACTCAACTGCTTCTTCATTGGGCAAAACTTTGGTCTAGTTACTTCCACTTTGGGCTTTCATTTCCTTATTTGTAAACTAAATTATAGAAAATATTAGAGGTAGGGTTTGAACTCCACCCCAGACTCCATGTTCTGGTGTCTGTACCACTAACTTCCTCTGTCCAAGGTCACAAAGCCCATATGGGAGACAGGACTTGAACTCAGGTCTTCCTGACTCTACTTGATTGTTCTGCTTCTCCTCCTCTTCTTCCCCCTTTCCCCCTCACTTCTTAAGGAACTATCAAGAAGTCACCATGTACTAGTTCACATGCCAACTAGAAAAGAAACTTATCATTGCAAAGGACAGCTAGGTGGTACAGTAGATAGAGCACCAGGACTGAAGTCAGGAGGACCTGAGTTCAAATATTGCCTCAGACACTTACTAGCTATGTGACCCTGGGCAAGTCACTTCACCCTCTTTGACTCTGTTTCCTCATCTGTAAAAATGAGCCAGAGAAGGAAATGGTAAACCATTCCAGTAACTTTTCCAAGAAAACCTCAAATGGATTCATGAAAAATTGGACACAACTTTAAAAAAACCAAAACAACATTGCAAGGATAAGTTTTATCAAAGAAGAGGAGCACATGTGGAGACCAGGTTGAATTCACCATTGGATTATTTGAGCTAAGGAAGAACAGTCTCACATAGATAATGTGAAATAATGACCAACTTCCGAATGCCATAGACTTCGCTCCAAGGGAATTTAATTCACACTAGAATAGATTTACACTCCTTCTTTGGCCAATATTCAAACTTGTTTACATTACCTGGATGTAAAAATAAATTGATTATATTTCAGTATCGGTGAGAAGAGACTTAGGGGCAGGCTGCAAGACAGGTAGTATAGAATAATAATTTACATTCAGGTAAGATTCTTTTTATTATGAGACATTGTTCTCCCAACAGTCCAATAAGGTAAGTTGTTCAAGGTTTGCTTTCTGGTAGAATTCATTTTGCAGATATGGAAACATGAGCCTTATCAGAGTTAAATGATCATGCCAGGAAGAGTCAGAAGCTTAGATTGGAATAATGATAATCATAATATTTGCTACTGTAGAGTGCTTCAAAGGGTGTGAAGGAAACTACACATATTATGCCATTGGGTCATCACAATAGTCTTGTGACATGAGTACTGTTATTGTTTCCATTTTATAGATGGGGAAACTGAGGCTGAGAGAGGTTCAGTGATTTATCTGTGCTCACATAGCCTGCACATGCCAGAGGACTTCATATGAAGGACTCTGTTTTCTATACCCCATAGAAACGTGCCCATTGTCAAAGGAAAATGCAATTTGGATGAGTACTTAACCATGAATAAACCACAAAACAGACATCTCTTATATGATTAAGTCAAGGTCAACTTTGAAGCTTGATTCTCAGGCTCATGAGTGTCATGGAAGGCAGGTTGAGAGAGTCAAAGGGGCACTAGGTTTGGAATGAATGAGAAGATCTGGGTTTGAATTCACCCTCTGCCATTTCCTAGCGGGATGACTTTGAACAGGTCGTGAACCCTTTTGGGTGTGGTCCTTTTCTATACATATAGGAGGTTGGAAGAGATGAAAACTAGTTCCTTCCAGTGGCAAATCTATGATGCCATGATCCTCTATGCAGAGCATGGCCAGGAAGGGTTAATTCACAGCCACCTCAGTACGGCAGTTTGCTTCAAATAGAAAAGGATGGGAGTCCAATTTCTCCCAAGTGGCTCCCTATTCAACAGTGCTCTCTAATTATTTATGTGGCTTGTTTAAAGCTCTGGACTGGCTTTCAAAGAGGCAGACAAGCACTACTCTGGGCTTTTTATTGGAGTTTCCCTGGAAACTCTTTAGCTCATGGTGGATACTCTCCTGAGAGTGGTTTTCATTCTGCACTGAACTTGCTGCTGCATTCTGAAGGCGGGATTTGGTATTTGGCAATACAGCAGAGGATTGGCCCTGGGTGGAGAATGGCTGGTTTTTTTGTCAGGAAACAGGAACCTTGTGGACTCACTACAATATTTGAATGTGTCCAGGTGCATCCAAATTCCAAATCTAGTTACCTATGAGAGCAAATGCAGAGGGTGGATGTGGCAGCCTAGGAGAGCAGAGCTAAATAGTTGTCACTCAGACATCTTCAACTTCTCACAAGGTTGTAGGCTGCATTTGCTTGTTTAGCTCTAACATGAAGTCACTGTAAGAGAGACATATCTAAAGCATTAAAAAAAAAACCCAAACTAAAAATAACAACAACAACCCTCTACACCTGGATAAAATTGAAAACAACAACAACAACAATAAAGCCTCCAGGAGGCTAGAATATTAGGTTGAATTGATTTGCCTCTGTTTCCTCATCTGTAAAAATGAGCCAGAGAAGGAAATAGGAAACCATTCCAGTATCTTTGCCAAGAAAACCTCAAATGGGTTCATGAAAAATTGGACACAACTTTAAAAACAAAACAAAACAGCATTGCAAGGATAAGGTTGAATTGATTCCGATGGAGCTTATTAGAGAGAAATGTAAAATCTTGCATTTGGGTTCTGAAAATCCCTTTCAGAAACAGGAGATGGAGAAGGCATAGCAAATTGTCAGTTTGTCTAAAGAAGATCTTGGAATTGTAATGGAATTTGAGCTCAGGGGTCAACAGTGTGACGTGGTAGCCAGCAAGGGCAATGTAGTAATAGGTAAAATAAAGAGGGGCAGGACATCCAGGAATAAGGAATTGACCATTTTCCTGTACTCCACTTTAGGCAGACCATACTTGGAACCTTGTCTTCAGTTCTGGGTGCCTCATTTTTGGAACACTATTGACTAGCTAGAGCTATCCAGAGGAAGGCATTCAATCTTAGATTGGTGCCATCTGATGATTAATTGGAGAAATCTGGGATGTTTAGCTGAGAGAAGACTTGAGGATGATAGTGTACAACCATTGCCTTTAAGTACTTGAAGACCTGTTTTGTATTTAATTTGTATTAAACTTGGTCTGCTTAGCCCAATATAACAGAACTATGATACATTGTTGGAAGTTGCAATGATGGAAATTCAGGCTTGATGCTAGGAAGCACTTTCTAACAATTAGAGCTATCTAAAAGTAGCTAGGTGGTAAAGTGAATAGAGTGCCAGGACTGGAATCAGGAAGACTCATCTTGAGTTCAAATCCAGCCTCAGACTCAGGGGAGTCAAACCTTACTAGCTATGTGACCCTGGACAAATTACTTCACCCTGTTTGCCCCAATTTCTTTATCTGTAAGATGAGCTGGAGAAAGAAATGGCAAAACACTCTAGTATTGTTAGCGAGAAAACCACAAATAGGGTCACAAAGAGTCAGACGTGACTGAAACAATTGAACAACAAAAATGTAGAATGGACTACCCTGAAAGGTAGTGAGTTCCCTTTCACTGGGGATCTTCAAGTAGGGACTGGATGACCACTTGTCCAATTCATTGTAATGGGCATTCTTGTTCATGATGTAAATTAGATGGTGACTACATTCCCTTCCAACTTTGGGATTCTTTGGGAGAAAAGAAGACTAGTTTCAGAAAACTTATCTAGATTCGGACATTTACCAGAACCTGAAATCTGTTTTCAAACAGTACTGCAGGGACCACAGGTGGTTTGATTATTAGCCATCTCAGGAATATTAACCTGAAAACCAATTTGCTCAAAAAATTAGAGTAATATCATATTTATTTCCCTTGTGCTTAAGAACAGTTTGGGTTTTTTTTTTTTTGCAAGATGCTGAAAATAAACACTGCTTACCTAACTTGCCCCATATTACTCAGGATGAGAAGTTTTTCCTTTGAGAAAGTAGAGTGGGATGGAAACTTTGATAATTGACCAAACTTCTTAAAGGATAACATTATTAAGATGTCTTAGAGTCGTTTCAGTATTGTGTGGGGAAATACTTTGTTATTTATTGATATTGTTTGAACCTACCTTTATGTGGCTAGATATTGTTTAACCTGGAATGTGAAGTATGGGTCAGGACCCCAAAGACCCTCAGGAAAGGAGAAGATTGCTGCAAAAGCCCAACTAAGTTTTGTTTTAGATTTACCCAAAATTTGTTTTGGGGGCATATCCCCATCCTGATTTTTAGTCTGACTAACAGTTTGTATTTTAGCTTTGCCCAATTATTATTATTATTATTAGTGAGGCAATTGGGGTCAAGTGACTTGCCTAGGGTCACACAACTAGTAAGTGTCAAGTGTCTGAGGTCAGATTTGTACTCAGGTCCTCCTGACTCCAGGGCAGGTGCTCTATCCACTGTACCACCTAGCTGCTCCTTTGCCCAAGTATTATTGAATGTTTATAGTCACCTACTGATGATATACATCTCAAGTAACATCTGAAAATGGCTCTTTGTGGAAACTGCCTACATTTGGTCCCTCAGCTTGTACCCTTATATGAATTCTCTGTAAAGTGAGACTGTAAAGTGGTCATCCAGTCCTTACTTGAAGATCCCCAGTGCCAGGGGAATCACACCTATCTCTGGCACTCACTGCTGCCAAATTGACTTAATAAAATTCTTTTAAAAAATTTTTTGGAGTTTGTTTTCAACTGAAAATACTCAGAAGTTAATGGGCAGAACTGTTGGGAGCCTGTGAGCTGATTGCAGGGCTTCACAATATCTCTGATAAGATCTGAATGTCTTTTGAATTGGAGAAGAGTGCTTCTTTCAAGTGGATTGTACTCCTGCACTCTTTGCAGTTGAATAATTTCAAGGGTCAAGAAAATATGGTGGAACTATTGAAGCTCCTTAACCTCTTAGAATCCTTCATTTTCTTTTTTTCTTTTCTTTTTTTTTTTTTTTTTGCGGGGCAATGGGGGTTAAGTGACTTGCCCAGGGTCACACAGCTAGTAAGTGTCTGAGGCCGGATTTGAACTCAGGTACTCCTGAATCCAGGGACTGTGCTTTATCCACTGCACCACTTAGCTGCCCCCCCCCCCAATCCTTCATTTTCAAGCACAATTCAATTGCCTCCTTGGATGCCTGTCCTTGTTTTGTTGTTCTTGTTGTTGTTGTTCAGTTATTTTTCAGTCATGTCTGACTCTCCTTGATCCCATTTAGGGGTTTCTTGACAAAAATACTGGAGTGCTTTGCCATATCCTTCTCCAGCTCATTTGACAGATGAGGAAACTGAGGCAAACAGGGTGAAGTGATTTGTCCAGGGTCAAACAATTTAGGAAGTGGCTGAGGCCAGATTTGAACATATGAAGATGACTCTTCCTGACTCCAGGTCTGTTGCTCTATCCACTTCACCACTTAGTTGTCCTTGTTCAGATGAGGCCAATTGTTAGTGTGCTTTGCCATGTCCATCACCTTCTATTGTTTTGTGTGTACTTTCCATTTACTGGTCTACTTATATGTTCCATCCCCCAAGTAGGAAGCAAGTTCCTTGGGGCAAGTGACAGTTTTCATTTTTGGCTTTGTAGCCCCAGTGCCTCAGGGGAAGGTAGGTGGTACAATGGATAGAGCATCAAGCCTGGATTCAGAAAGATTCATCTTCCTGAGTTCAAATCTGGCCTCAGACAATTACTAGATGTGTGACCCTGGGCAAGTCATTTTACCCTCTTTGCCTTAGTTTCCTCATCTCTAAAAGGAACTGGAGAAGGAAATGGCAAACTACTCCAGTATCTTTGCCAAGAAAACCCCAAATGGGACCACCAAGAGTTGGACACCACTGAACTGACAACAACAAGCCCAAGTGCCTCACTTAACTTTAGATATAGTAGGTTTAAAGAAATAAATTTATTTTAAGTTGAATTCAAAGTCTCATTACTTTTAGTCTTTGAGGCAATCTGAAAGAAGAATCTTGGAACTACAGAAAAGAAAAAAACTATGATCCTATTAAAGCCTTCATACAATAATTACAAGTTCATTATAACCAAAGAATTTTAGAGCCAGAAGGGGTCTCAAATTCAATTTCATCAATTAATCAACACTTCATATCTGGATTTAGTGACAATTATTAGCTGTATAACCCTGAGGAAATAATTTAACCTCTGTCTGCCTCAACTTTCTCAACTGTAAAATGGGAATCACATTGGCATCCACCTCCTAGGACTGTGGTGAAGAATAAATGAGTTAATATTTGTAAAACTCTTAGCACAGTGCACATAGTAGTCACTTAATGCTTGTGTTCTGCCTTCCTTTTTTTATTATAGGCATTTATTAAATGTCTTCTGTGTTTTCCAGGCATTGCTAGGTACTCAAGATATATAACAACAAGGTTAGATAAGCCCTAAAAATATTATTTTGTTTACTCTCCCATTCTATGGATGATGAAACTGATACCCTGAGACATTAAGTGATTTGCTCAAGGTCATCCAAATGATAAGTCTCAGAGACAGCTTTTAAACCCAGGTCTTCTTGACTCTATGTCTGGCACTCACTATACCAGTGTGCTTACTCCATCTGTTATTTATAGATTTATCCCTCCCCATCAAAAAAAAAATTATTCAGAAGGCCAAAGCTTTGCTTTATAGGTTATTTTCTCCAGTAAGAGATTTCTTTCTTCATCAAGATCATATGGTATTCTTTGAGTGGTACAACCACAGAGATGATTCTGGGCATTGATTGTTTGGTTAGCAATTTTGGGCACACATCTTGCATTTGGATTAAAAAAATCACCTCCAGAAATAGGAGATTGGGAGGGCAAGGCAAAATATCAGTTTGTCACTGAGGCACAGTGTGCCAGTGTCATTAGTGGTGTCCTATCCAGAATCCCTTTGGAAGAGAGATTCCCAAGGTATGGGGAGGTTCTCCACATGCTCATGGTTGTGGGTGACATCAAGCCATGGAAAATTACATGCTGATAAAAGAGTAATTTTAGAATTGTAGGGACCTTAGAGTCAATTTCGTCCAACTCTCTCATTTGATAGATGAGGAAACCATGGGCCAGATGGAGAAAAAAGTCAATTTCCTACAATTGCATAGGTAGTAAGAGGCAGAGCTCTGGAATTGACCTCTAGTTCAAAACCAATGCCATTTTCTCCACACCACTCAGACTCTGGTGGAGGAAGCTCATAGAATCATAGATTTAGGTATATTTCTATTATTTGTCCTTTCCTAGTTTAGGTATAATGACTAGATTTGACTCATAAAAGGATTTTGGTAGTGTTTTCTTTCTAAGTTTTGAAGAATGCTTTTGTAGTAGAGGCATGAAATTATTCTTTAAGTTTGATAGAATTATCCTGTGATTCCATTAGAACCAGGAGTTCCCCTCCTCCACCCCTTTCAAATTTCTTTATAGCTGATTCAGTTTTCTTTTCTGAGACTAAATTGTTTAAGATCTGTGTTTGGTATTCAGTTAGTTTGAAAATTTTATATTTTTAAAGGCAAACTTTGATTTCGTGTTCTCTGTTTTGTTGGTAAATAGTCTGCATAATAGGTTATGATAATTATTTTTTTGGTCAACATTTTTTACTCAAAGCCATCCAGCAAACTGGTAGTGCCCTCACCCAAAATGATTTTGTACTCTGTATGTTCTTTATAAATTCTTTTAATTAACTTATCTTTGGATAGGAGGTCCAGAATGGTTTAATTTTCCTCCTTCCTTTTTCCCTCCCTCCCTCCCTCCCTCCCTCCCTTCCTTCCTTCCTTCCTTCCTTCCTTCCTTCCTTCCTTCCTTCCTTCCTTCCTTCCTTCCTTCCTTCCTTCCTTCCTTCCTTCCTTCCTTCCTTCCATTCTTGCTTTATCTTGCTTGCTACCTTCCATCTTTCCTTCCTTCCATCACTTTCTTCTTTGTTTCTTTCTCTTCTTCCCTTCCTTTTTCTTTTTCTTTCTTTTCCTTCCTTCCTTTTTCACTTTCTTCTTTGTTTCTTGCTTGTTTGCTTCCTTCCTTCCTTCCTTTCCACATTTCCTTGGTGCATAGTAGGTCCTTGTTAAATATCTCTTAGCTTGAATTGAATTAAAGTAATACAAAGTATTAGGCACACGTGGGCTGGTTTTGTTACCTTGTTGGCCCTAATGTTTAACTTTATTCAAGAAGTTAGTATGTTGAAGGTGGTCCCATGAAATACTGTCTATATATACCAATGCCCTTGAATACTAGCTTTGTAGGTTATGAAAATGAGAATTTAAGGTACAAGTTAAGAAGTACTTTAAATGAAAATTTCCAATTGTATTAGAATTCCAGCCCACCTCATTATCACTGAGGCAAAGGAAAGAAAGAACAGAAGGTAAAAATTAACGCAATCTTGGCTCAAGTTCATGGCTTTGAAGAAAAACTTCTCCCTGAGGAGCCTTGAGACTTAGGTTTGATTAAACTGGGATTTCAACATCTCTCAGCCCTGAATGAATGAAATAAAAAGGCATTATATCTAATTAGACAGTCTCACAGAGGGTTTGGGCCCCTAGATGATGCTCTTTTTTCCCCCTCTGAAAAGAATTCCCAGAAATCTGTGGTGGTTTGTTTGCTTGTGTATATGTCCCAGAAAAATGTATCAGCAAAGTTAGACCCCCATGAAAACTTTTGATGGCCACTTTCTCCATGGGGTAACTTTCTTACCAGAACTCAGAATCTCTTTCCTCCATCTCTTCTTACACTAGAATGAAGATTCATAGTTTGCGAATTCACATGGTATTTGGTCTTCTTTGTTGCTGCCTACCACAGAGCTAGGCTCATTTTATTCAAGTCAGGAAATATTTATCTTATCTTTGTAACTTGGTCATAGTGAACATGGTGGACATATTTCATCTTCCAGGGAAGAGAAACATTGTGGTATAGTGGATTGGCAGGGTGGCCAGGGTGGCCTGGGTTCAAATCCTGCTTCTGCCAGTGTGTGTGTGTGTGTGTGTGTGTGTGTGTGTGTGTGTGTGTGTGTGTGTGTGTGTGTGTGTGAAGTGACTGGATCTTTCTGAGCCTATCAGTCAACTAGTAGTTTTTTGTTTGTTTGTTTGTTTGTTCTTTAGTGAGGCAATTGGGGTTAAGTGACTTGCCCAGGGTCACGCAGCTAGTAAGTGTTAAGTGTCTGAGACTGGATTTGAACTCAGGTACTCCTGAGTCCAGGGCTGGTGCTTTATCTACTGTGCCACCTAGCTGCCCCCAACTAGTAGTTTTTAAGCATCTACTATGTGCTATGCCCTGTGCTAAGCACCGGGGATACAACAAAATGCAAAACACAGTCCATTCCCTCGAGAAGTTCACAGTCTAATGGGGTAAGTAACAAATAAATAACTATATATACAAGTAAGCTATAGAGAGGGTTAGCAGGAGATAGTCAAAAGAGGGAAGGGAAATCAGGAAAGGCTTCTTGAAGAAGGTAGAAAATTAGCTTAGACTTGAAAGAAGCCAGAGGGGGCAGCTAGGTGGCGTAGTGGATAAGGCACCAGCCTTGGATTCAGGAGGACCTGAGTTCAAACCCAGCCTCAGACACTTACTAGCTTTGTGACCCTGGGCAAGTCACTTAACCCCCATTGCCCTGTAGAAAGAAAGGAAGGAAGGAAGGAAGGAAGGTAGGAAGGAAGGAAAGAAGAAAGAAGAAAGAAAGAAAGAAAGAAAGAAAGAAAGAAAGAAAGAAAGAAAGAAAGAAAGAAAGAAAGAAAGAAAGAAAGGAAGGAAGGAAGAAAAAAGAATCCAGAGATGTCAGAAAGAGGAGAGATTAGGTGAGAGAGTATTCTAAGTGTGGGGAACAGCCAGTGAAAAACACCTGAAGTGTGGTTCAGCAAGATCAATGTTACTAGACCTCAGGGTATATATAGGGGAGTAAGGTGTAAGAAGACTAGAAAAGTAGAAAGAGGACAGATCATGGAGAGCTTTGAAAGTCAAATAGAAGATTTTATTTTTGATCCTGACAGCAATAGGGAGACCCTGGAGTTTACTCAAGAGAGGCATTAAATGACTAGTCTTGTACTTTATAGAAAGATCAATTTGATAGAGGAGTGTATGGACCGGAGTGAGGAGAGACTTGAAGCTGGGAGACCAATCAGTGGGCTATTGCAATAGTCTATGCTAGAGGTCAGCTATGTGGTATAGTACATAGAGCACTAGCCCTGGAGTCAGGAAGACCTGAGTTCAAATCCAGCCTTAGACACTTACCAGCTGTGTGACTCTTGGCAAATCACTTAAGCCTGTTTGCTTCAGTTCCTCATCTGTAAAATGAACTGGAGAAGAAAATGGCAAACCACTCCAGTAACTTTGCCAAGAAAATCCCAAATGGACCAAACTGAAACAGCTCAATAACTGAGGTGCTGAAGGTCTGAACCAGGCTGGGGGCAGTCAGAGCAGAGAAGGGGGAATATATGAGAGAGCTCCAGGAAGCTCGTTAAGACATTTACTAAGTTATAGATGGGTCATTTTTTGGCAGAGGGAATGTCCATATCAATGAAATCAAATTCTTGCCCTATTTGTTGTAAATGGACTCACAGTCTGAGAATCAAATGCAAAACTCAGGATGCCCCCAGTATACTTGGTGTTGTAGAAAAAAGGGCTGGGGGTGTACATAAAGAACCCGTGCTTCTCAGTGTACCATATTGCATCTTTTACCTGTATTCTGAGAGGCTCAATAATGGGTTAGATCATGTGATTCCCCCCCCCCCCTTTTCTAGCATAACAACTCACAGAGGTTGCTTGTTATAGCAGAAAGAGTGCTGGAAACGACTGTGTCTATTTTGTATTTAATTGTCTATATTGATGTCATTCTCCCAAGTAAAACATAAGCTTCCCGAGGGCAGGCCTTATTTTCTTTTTGTTTTTGTGCCCCTAACGTAGCAATTGGCACCTAGTAGGTGCATGATAAATGTCTGTTGAACTTAAAAAGCTGAATGAATTAAATGGTTGAATTCCCTCACATTATCCCTTGACTAATCAAGAAGATGAAGCCTGATGAACTTAACTTTGATAAAAAAAAAATATAGATTTTGAAGGAAAGACTAAGAAGAAAGTCTTTTTCTCTTCAAGGATTTCTTCAGGTAGGAGAAATTCAGCATTTCTTTGTTTCCCCCATGGACTTATTTTTTTACTTTGACTGATGAATGATTTAAGGGCAAGACTATTGGCATTTTTGAGTTAATGGTGGGCCACCCATTGGTTTTAATGCTGATGGATGGCCTGGGTTTATGCCCTGGAATCCACTGTAGTAATTTCTGTAATGGAGGCCACAACCATTCTTGAAGAGTACATTGACTGATCAAATTTTATTGGTTTATAAAAATGTCAGAGGTTAATATCTTTGTTTAGGAAGGGAGGGTTGGGACAGCTGTTTAGTTCCAAGTCTGGGCAAATGCCTTATTTTCATCTGAAGAGATGGGAAAAATAGATGTTTTGGATTACATTTGAGTGTGTAATTGTATATGACAGATGTATTGAATTAGCCTTACCAGGGCCCTTGGATCTCTGCCTCTGAACTGTAAATTTTCCCGGACTTTTTCATTTGCAGGTGGCATGAGACGATTTCATGTATATTTCATGGGCTTCAAAGAAGCAGAATAGTCCAGGAACTAATGTGGTGTTGTATCCCATTCATTATAGGCTGGACAGGGGCATGTGGATGGGGACCAGCTATCTGTTTTATCTCTCCAGCTTTAAAAATATATTAAGAAAGGATGGAGAACACCAAAAGGTTTGGTTGCGTGGGAAAATCACCATCCACTAGGTTTGAGTGTGTCCTGAGCCAGAATTTGATGTGTTTTCCCCTTCCTATCTTCCATTAAAGCATAAATGTTTCTATTTAGAGAGCATCCTTTTCTTGATGGTGAGTACAGAGAGGCTATTTGTTTGTACCTGTTTGTAATAAAGAGACTTTGAAGCTTGAAGTCCGGCAACTGCATATCAATGTGTGAAGGCAGTGCTGAGCAGAGGCCTCAGTGTAGAAAACTCACCTTTGTTCTCAATCTGCTCTGAGTTTGGCCTTGCGAATTTCTTTACTTTTAGAAGAATTGGCTCTGAGAAAACGACTTCTCTTTCAGAGAAGTCAGAAAGCACTGTCTCCGAATGCATCCTCTGTGACTCCAAAGAAAGCAAACATTTGATCAGAGAATGGAGAAAAACTGGGTTCTTAAAGACGAACTGCTTTTCTAGAGCTGTGCAAATTACCGAATTTTCCCTTTGGAGACATTTCTTGAAGTTGCAGTGGTTAAACATAGCTGTTTACTGCCAATTAGCAACAACTAAAGTCGTGTTTTCCTATTCCCCACTGAGCCTCTTGCTACCAAGTCTCCTTCTTGCCTGGGTTAAGAATATATTTTTTTTCCTTCATCTCCTTTCTTTTTTTTCCTCTATTACAAAACTTAAAATCAATTAGGGGATAGATTTATTAGTGGTTGCCTTAATTAGTCAGTTAATAGCTGCAGCTACAGAGTGATTTTTTTTTTAGAAGCAGCTCTAATCTGTAAATTTTGTGGATTGAATTGTATTGACTAGGGATTCCAGCTCTAGTTTTTGGTATCAGGGCATGTCAAGCTCTGTAACCAGCAAGGACACCTTTTGGTAGCTGTAGGTCAGAGGCATCTTCTCCCCCTCTGCCCCTTTCTTAGGTAGGTTGTGGATCTTTCCTCCCCAATTTTTATTATTCATAGGAAGTGTCCACAAACATTTGCCAAGAAGGGAAAGTATACAAGTACTACCTTTATTTGAATGTTTAGGCTTTTAATTTCTCAATTGTACTTGTGTATAGCCCTACATTTGCTAAATGGAACATCACCATTCACATACCTACTATCTGGGTGGGAATGATGGTGCAGGTCTTTAATTACAGATATTGAGAAAGGAGGCTGAGGCTGGATCTCTTGAACTCAGGAATTCTGAACCTTGGTGGGCTTTAAGCTAACAGGGTATCCTCCCTCTTTTCCTCCCTCCCCCTCTCTCTCTTTTCCTTCTTTCCTTCCTTTTTTTTTTTTTGGTGGGGCAATGATGGTTAAGTGACTTACCCAGGGTCACACAGCTAGTGTCACATGTCTGAGGCTAGATTTGAACTCAGGTCCTCCTGAATCCAGGACTGGTACTTTATCCACTGCGCCACCTAGCTGCCCCCTTCCTTCCTTCCAACAGACAATGCCTTTTATCAAAATCCCAGCCTTACCATTAATTATTATTAATCATTACCAGTAAACTGGACAATAGATTATGAGTTCTTTGGTCATGGGAATCCATGGGAGAAAGCTGAAGTTACAGTTCCGTAGAAAGCATATTCATTTCTCTTGTCTGCCTCCTGCCAATTTCTTTTTTTTTTTCTCCTCTATTCATTCTAGATATCATATACAAATAGATCAATTAGACTGAATCACTCTGGCTTTCTTTTGCACTGTGTGTTTGAATAAGGTGAATACCGGGGCTTAAAGTGACTCAGTGAGATCCCTTCCCTTTTAGCCCTCCCTGGCCCAGCACCCCAAACTTCAGTCTTTTGTATTGATGAGAGAGAGTTTGGGGATGCCTTCTGCTGGTGTGTGATTGAGAGGATGTGAGGAGAGTAAATGGGAGGAAGAAAAGAAATGATGATGATAAACAACTATTTGACTCCTGCTGAGAACAATTCATCGGAGTAAGAAATAAAGATCTGTGTAATAAGTAGAAATCCAAAAATCCTTTTGACTACAAAGCTTCAAGTCACTTTTTTTAGTAGGAGGAGATAAAAAATAACAACCTCAGTAGTAATAGTTGACCTTTTATAACCCTTTAAAGTTTATAAAAAGGCAGTGTGGTTGTATGGATAGAGAGTTTGCCTCAGAGTCTGGAAGACTGGAGACCAAGTCCTGCCCCTGACATATACTGTGTCTTTGACCCTGGGAAAGTCTCAGCATCTACCAGCAACTTTCTAGGTGGTTCAGGAGATAGTGTTCTGGGCTTGGGGTCAGAAAGATTTTAGACACTTGCTGTATGACACTGATCAAGAAAACCTCTCTTAGTCTCTATTTCCTTATTTGTAACAATGAGGGGCCTCTAAGATCTTTAAGTATTAGATGGCCTCTAAGGTCTTTTCCAGCCCTAAATTTTATTGTCATATTATCCTGTTACTACACTTTGTAGAACAAGATCCAGTTTGCCTGGGTAGATGGAACTTCTTCACTAATAGTTTTTGTTTGTTTGTTTTGCGGGGCAATGAAGGTTAAGTGACTTGCCCAAGGTCACACAGCTAATAAGTGTCGAGTGTCTAAGGCTGAATTTGAACTCAGAACCTCCTGAATCCAGGGTTAGTACTTTATCCACTGCGCCACTTAGCCGCCCCCACTAATAGTTTTCTATGCCAATGAAATCACAGGTCTGTTTCCCTCCTCCCATTCCCTCCTTAACTCCTCCCCAATCCCTGGTCATTGGGATGTTCCATGAAGGTTCAAGAATATAAACTCTTAGAATTCCACTTCAGTCAATGACCATTCATCTAGTTCAATCCATTCTTGACCAAGAATCCTTTCTACCCCTTTGTATGGACACCTTGAGCGTATGGTGCTGGGAGCTGGGAAGTGGGGCATGCTTTGGGATAGGTCTGATTGTTAGGACACTCTTCCTTACATAAAACCTCAATGTACCTCTTTGTAACTTTCACTCATTGCTCTTGGTTCTCTCTAGTGAGCCCAAAATAAGAAGATCACTAGACCTGGAGTCCAGAAAGGCTGGATTTCAATTCCATCTCAGCCAATTAAACAATCTGGGCCTTAGTTTTCTCACTGGTAAGATAGAGATAAATAATTACGTATACACCATAGTTTTATTATGAGGATTGAGGGAGATAATACATATATGGTGTTCCAAAAGTCTTAGTGTGACTATAAACCTTAATAACTTTAGGAACATGAATGCTACAAACTTATGAGAATGTCATTTGAAAGTTTAATTATTAACATTTATGCTTAGTTTTGTGAATTTTGAATAACAAAATTTTAATTGTAATCTGATCTAGACAAGGCCCCCTGTCATTGTATGTTGCATATGCAGCAGTTCCCTCATGCCACTTTCTTAGATGGGTCGATAGGTAGAAGAGGTAGGCTCTTTTTCTTGGTGCCCTTGGTCACCCAATCCATCTCTGTTACACTTCTTCTTTTATTACATCAAAATTGTAGTATGTGCATTAAAACCCCATTCACTGAGCAGCAGCTGATGACAGCTTTTACAAAGGTCAAAAATCCACTAGGCCAATTTATAGTTCAAGATGGTGGTTATGTTAAATTTTGATGAGAAATATTTTAATATTTTAAAATTTAAATAATTAACTTTTTAATTTCCCCCCTAAGATTGTAGCATTTATATTTCTGAAATTATTAAAGCTTAAAACTAGACTTTGACTTTTGGGACACCTTGTGTGAAAAGGGTTTTGATAACTTGAAAGTGCTATGTAAATGTGAGCTATTATTATTATCCTTAACAACAACAATGACAATAATAATAATAATGGTTATAATGAACAGTGAGTTGGGCTCAGAGTTGAATAGGAGGCAAAGAGTTAACTTGATTTTGGGAAATTGCAAACTTCCTTTATTGACCCCAAGTTTCATAAGATTAAAAAAAATGCCATCCTTATAATATTGACATTTTGGTTTTACTATATAGCAATAAGATGTGGGATATAAGGAAACAAGCATTTATTAAATGCCTGCTTTATGCCAGGTGTTATGCTCAGTGCTTCACAGAATTATCTCATTTAATCCTCATAACAACTTTAGGAGTTAGGTGCAATTATTACCCTCATTTTGCAGTTGAGGAAACTGAGGCAGACAAGAGTTAAGTAACTTGCTCAGGATCATACATCTAGGAAGTATCTGAGTCCAGATTTGAACTGGGATCTTCCTGATTCCAGTGCTCTATCCACTGCTTCACCTAGCTTCCTTCTAATATATAACAGCTTCCAAAGAAATAAGAATACGTATTTCACTCATAGGAGAGTGCTAGAGAAGCACATGCTAAATGTGCATAGGCTGCAAAATAAAACCAATGAAACAGAACAGGAATAAGATATATCATTTAGAGAATATGGTCTGGTCTTGTGGAAGGGCAAGGGGTAGCAGAAAGATGGCTAGGCTTAGCTTTACAATGGCAGCTTCACAAAGTCTGGAGATTGCAAGGAAGGGCTCTGGTATGTTGGGTGGACACCCCATAGTGAACTTTGAGGAGGACATGGGCAAGAGTCACTCACACAAGATGGGCAGCCATGGATTGGTTGGGTCCTGCTTTGTTGGCAGGAGATCTTCAGTCAGTGAGATCAGAGAGGCATTTGTGTGGTTGAGCACTGTTAATAAGTTGACCGCCCTTCAGATACTTAAAAGGAGTTCTCATGTCCCCCCAAGTCTTCTCTTTTCCAGATTAAACATCTCAAATTCCTTTAATTGTTCTTAACGTGACACCAATGTGAATCCATTCACATGAACTCAAGACCATCCACCATCTTGATTACCACCTTGTGGGACAACTTGTTAATATGCTAAAAATGCTCTGAGGACTTGAATTTTTAAAATCAACTTTGCCAATATAAGATTCAGGGAGGTGTCCCTAGCTATATGGAGGGGGAGAGAATCTGAGTGTCTTGGTAAAATGAAAGTTAACTTCATTAAGTAGCCAACAGAATAATGTATTGGTAAAGAAGCCTGGTACAATCTGAGGCTTCATTCAGAGAGCTTCTATATCTCTACCCCTCTGGTGCTCAGAATACTGAACGCTATACTGTATTGTGCAGTGTTTTATTTTATTGGGGACAGCTAGGTGGCATCATAGTAGATAGAGCACTGGGCCTGGAGTCAGGAAGACTCATGTTCTTGAGTTCAAATTTGGCCTCGGACACTTACTAACTGTGTGACATTGGGCAAATCATTTAACCCTGTTTGCCTCTATTTCTTCATCTGTAAAATGAGCTGGAGAAGGAAATGGCAAACTACTCCAATATCTTTGCCAAGAAAACCCCAAATGGCATCATGAAGAGTCACACATGACTGAACAATAGCAACAACATTTTATTGATGGATTATTGTGAACAGCTGAACAGCATAGACTCAAAAAAAATGTTCTGTTGTGGTGATGGTTTAAAAAAATACAAGATCATGAAAATTTGTCTGAAAAAGAGAGCAATTTATGGTTTGCAAGAGATCTATCAGTGCCAAGAGTTTAATGTATTTGGGAGAATTACAGATAATGGCTAGATAGAGCAGGCAGCAGTCTGACTTGAAGAACAGGAAGATGATGAGTGCTTTTTGGCAGTTCTTTGAGAGAAGGAGGGAAGTTGAGAGGGCTGAAGGAAAGAGGAAAGTGTCCAACAAGTGGAAGGGGGATTATTGCCGTTAGAATGTTTTATAGACTTTCTCTGGGTTTAAGGAGACAGAGTTCTGTCTAAAAAGCATTTGTTGTCAGTAACCTGGCAGCTTGTGTTCTCAGGTGGAATAATTGGGGGACAGCTACTCTATCAACAAAATTAACTGTCCCCTACCCAAAGAGACCTCTTATATTAAGTCTCCATAGGGATAGCAGAGATTAGGCAATCGTGGGGTAGGCTTGGTATTCAGGAACCTAGGTTTGAATTTTGTCTCTCACAATTTCATGAGTAAACCCCTGCTCATCCACTTTCAGCCTCTGAGATTGGATTTCTGTGTCTGTAAAGTTAGAATAGCAATCCTTGTAGGAGGGGCAATGTGATATAGTGGATAAAGAGCTGCTCTTGAAGTCAGGAAGACATGTGATTGAGTCCTCCTGCCCCATGCCCCCCATACATACACGGTGTGTGACCCTGGTGTAATCACTTATGATGCATGTATCTAAGAAGAGGAGTTATGGTGTATATGTTGATCTGTGTCAGCGGAAGAGTTTGTTTGCAAGGGCTTTCTCTTCTGATGAAGTAATACATTTAGCAGCTCCCGCATCTTACCCCATCTTCTCAAAACAATCTTTGCATACCTACCTCATGGTGAGCAAATTGCTGTGTAAACAGTGAAATACTACAGAAAAAAGGAAGTCTCACTTGATTTCATTGACATAAGCAACTCTGAATTCAGAAACTTCTGCAACCAATGTGGGCTGGGCAGGCAACTTCTCTGCAGTTTAGTTTTTGAGAGCTGCCTAGAGCTTTGAGATGTTAAGTCACCTAGCTGGAGTCACATAGCCAGTAGTTATCAGGGGAAGTTCATGAACTCAGGTGTCCTTCCAGGTAGTCTATGCAGAATTACTTCACAGGAAGCTGTAGAAATATGAAGTTGTTGTTGTTGTTTGTCTTTTATTCTCAAAGAGGATTATGACATCAGGATGATGTCCCAACTTGTAGGGAATTGAATTTAAGTGAGGAAGGGCTCTGCAAAGTCACCAGCTTCACTGTCTCCTCCAGAGCCATTTGGGTCCACTGGCAAGATACAGAACAGGATGGCTGGAGATATGGCCCTGGATATTTAAGGCAATTAGGGTTAAGTGACTTGCCCAGGGTCACACAGCTAGTAAGTGTCTGAGGTCAGGTTTGAACTCAGATCCTCCCAACTTCAGGGCCAGTGCTCTATCTATTGCACCACCTAGCTGCCCCATAGACATATGAAGTATCTTCCTCCTCCTCTTCCTCCTCACTTCTAAAAGAACTATCAAGAAACCACCTTGTACTAGTTCATGTGCCAACTGTAAAAGAAACTCTTATCATTGCAAAGGGCAGCTAGGTGGTCCATCTATAGCTCTAAGGATCCAGAGGATAAAGCCTGAGATGACTCAGAATTTCCTGTTGTGAAGAAACTAACATTCTACTAGGTGGATACCACTCTGCAATGTGGGCAAACCAACTTTTTTCCCAACTCTTCTTTAGTTCTGAATGAACCCACTTTGGGTTTTGTATCCAGGGTTGAGACTGAGTGAGGGACCCAGGTGATGTTTTCATTGAAAGCTCATCTTTCATATGCAAGAATGAGTGGAGGATGGGGATTGGCTGAAAAGAGACCATTTAAATCCAAGGAAGGGCCTCCCAGCTGAAAAGTAGCTTGATGAAGAGCAGAAAAATTCCCTGTCAGCCCCAGCAGTCTGATTGGGTAGGAGCCCAGCTGTAAGAGTGCTATGATTTTTTTGCCAGCTGGTGCCAGTCTTTTTAAATTGATGTGCAGAAGATGTGTGTGTGTGTGTGTGTGTGTGTGTGTGCATGTGCAGTTTTTAGATTGGTTAGCAATCCGTATTAATAGCTGGAGATTTGAATTGGGCTTGATGAGTGAGTCAGAGGCTAGAGAGCACTGGATGGATTACTTCTTAATTGAAGCAGTCCTGATTGTAGAGAGGGAACAGCCGGTGACTTAGTTTTCCAGCCCTGGCCTCCATGGAGACTAAATACACAAAGCCTTTCTCCTGGACACGTTTCCTGATTTGGCCCCTTGACTCCTCAATCTTCCATTCTTGGTGATTTTTTTCTTCCCATTTCTGTCCCAAGGCAAAGATTTCATACTCAGAGATCTGGCAGGGCCAGTGGCCAGTGAAAACAAGTATCAAACCCAGCCCTTTGGTAGGTTGAACTGGCCTTAATAAATGGACAGCATCACATGATAACCAAAGAACTCAAATCACCTTTTAGATATGCTGGTTAGTATTGCTAAACTCTTTTGTTTCTTCTTTGTTGTAAGGGATGACTCTTTAGAAAGGGGTAGGGAAATAGATACAATGGGAGATGGAAGTGACATTAAAAACAAGAAATCAATACAAATTTAATTTAAAACCAAAAAGAAAACATGTCTAGGGATAGGAAGGTGGTAGTTCTCTTTGTGTTCTTCCTTGGTCCCACCATAACTACAATATTCAGTTCAGTTCTGGATACCACATTTTTGTTGTTGCTCAATTGTTTCAGTCATGTTTGACTCCTTGTGACCCCATTTGGGGTTTTCTTGGGAAAGATATTGGTTTACTATTTCCTTCTCCATATCATTTTACAGATGAGGAAACTGAGATAAACAGGCTTAAATGACTTGGCCAGGGTCACACAGCTAGTAACTATCTGAAGCCAGATTTTAATTCAGGAAGATGGGCATGCTTCCTGGCCCAGTACTCTATTTATTATTAAGAAGGGAAACAAGTTGGGGAAGGGCCTCTAGTCTGGATCATATGAAGACTGAAGGAAGGCACTAGCAATGCTTAGGACAGAGAAGAAGAGACATTGGGAGGACATGCCTGGAATGCCTTCTCTTAGAACCACTCAGCAACCTGGTAGGTTCAACTCAAGGGCCAGACCCCATAAAAGGATTTTCCTCATTTTCTCCATGTTAAATAACCTGTACCCTATCCCCTTCCCACTCCAAAGAAATCTCTGTGTATTTATTTTGTATAATAGATTCCTTGTGTGTATAGATATGTAAATGTATAACACATATGCATATACTTGCATATGTGTGTTTGTACATGCATGTGAATTGTATTTCTTGAAGAGCTAACATGTTAATAGATTAAGAACCATGAGGGTTGGGGATACAAATACAATAAGCAAGAGAGTTCCTGCCCTCAAAGAGCTTACATTCTATTGGGAGGATACAAAATGTTCACAGATGAGCAAATATAGGACACTGCCAGTTAATAAATGTGCATCAAGCACCTGCTACATGCCAGCCATTGTATTAAGTCCTGGTGATACAAATAGAAACAAAAAGAGGCAAATACAGAGCCCCTGCTCTCAAGGAGCTTACGAATATGACCCTAGACAAGTCACTGAACATCACAGATCATTAGAGGCAATTCCTTCTAACTATAAATTACAGAGATGATGCTAATATGCATTGGTAGAGGGAATTTCCTCACTTGGGAGCCCCCCAACCCACAAAATCAAAGGTTTAAATCACATATTATATACAGGTTACATATATGTCTTATAGTGCATGCATGAGAGGCACAGGACACAGTGCCTCTCATGTTTGACATGGACATTCATACACACATACACATGCATAACACACATGTACTGCATATACATGTCTAGCAGTGTTTACACAATGCATTAAATGAATGTACAATGCACAATGTAATTTATATACATGCCTATGTAAATACACATGAATGACAGTGCATTCATAGTGCAAATACACATCACACATGTATATGCAATATGCTACATGTATAATACACAGCACAGAATTATACTCATGTACATAGAAACGCATTATATATATGCACAGCACACAACCCATTATGTACATGTGTATGTGCCTATATAAACACATCTTCAATGCATATATGCATAGCACAAATTCATAACATGTACATGTGTATGCTTATAATACACATAATATATCGTGACATCATGTACTCACATGTATATGTACTTATACAAACATAATGCTTCACATGTATAGTAATACACATACACAAATATATGCATATATGTACACATATACACATTAATAATATTTATAACAACATAATGTACATGTGTATATATATTTACACAAATATTTGCATTACAATATATACTGTATAACAATAATACACATTTATACATACATATATGTATAAACATAATATATCTTATACATAATGCACATAGTATATGTATATAACATATGTTATGCATATATTATATACATATACACATCCATATATGACAAAGGGATTGAACCTATGGTTTCATGGATATAGGAGACTCCTTCCATCAATGTAGCTCAGCACCATCCCTGTAATTTATAGTCTTAGAGAATTGCCTCTAGTACTAAGAGGTTAAATGATTTGCCAAGGGGCACACAGCCAAGTGGGTCCTGTAGTTACTCATCTATAAACATGCTGTATCCTTCCAGTAGAATGTAAGCTCTTTGACGGCAGGGGCTGTCTCACTTTTTTTTTGGTATTTGTAGCCCCAGCCCAGTGTCCATTATATTGTAGATGCTTAATGTTTGTTGAGTGCTAACTGTCTTCAGGCATCTGGAGGTCTGTCACGTGGAGGAAGGATTGACCTTGTTCTCCCTGGTCCCTAAGGGAAGCAGGAAGTGAGTGGAAGGATGCAGAGGGACCAGTTTAAGGCCAGATGGCAGAAAAAACTGATAGACTATCCCAATTATTCTCTTTTCTCCAAAGTCCTATCCCCTTCCCAGTTTCCCTGTTACAGTCCAAGGCAGTCCTATCCTTTCAGTCCCTCAGGTTCACAACTTAGGAGTTATCCTGGACTCCTGTCTGTCTATCTGTCAGTCTGTCTCTTTTGCTCTCTCGCCTGCCTCCTCCCTCCATCTCCAAGCTGTTGCCAAGGCTTGTCAATTTCTTTAAAATTAAAAAAAAATTATTTTATTTTTAATTTATTGAATAAAGTAAGCATTTCCATAACATAGTATAATAAAAAACATGATTGAACCGGAAACTGAAAATCTATTATGTATAACTTGCTATGCTTTTAAAATATATAACAAAGTTATTATGGAAATTTCTTTTTCTTCCCTCCCCTCTGCCCTAGAGATGGCCACCATTAGTAACAAATAGGTATTTATATATGTTAAATTATTCTATATACCTTCTATTTATCAGTTCTTACTCCTCTGAATGCAGATAGAATCTTTCTCAACATGTTCTTTACAGTTAATTTGGGTATTTTTAATAGTCAAAATAATTTATTCACTCAAAGTCATTTTTTAAAATTTGTTTTATTTTAATTTCTTTTCAAAGTCATTCTTAAAACAATATTGCTATTACTGTATACAATATTATATTGGTTCTGCTTTTGTCACTGTTATTTCACACAAGCCTTTCCATGTTTTTCTAAAATCATTGAGGTCATCATTTCTTATAGTGCAGTAATATTCCATCACAATCATAAACCGAAGCTTGTTCAGCCATTCCCTAATTGATGGATATCCCTGCAATTTCCAGTTCTTTGCCACCACAAGGAGAGCTATTATAAACATTTTAGAACATATGAGTCTTTTTCTTTCCCCCTAATCATCTTTGTTTTGTTTAGGCAGGTATATTCCCAATTATTTTATACTATTTAGAGTTATTTTATGTGCCTTATTTTGGGGGGGGGGTGGGCAGTGAGGGTTAAGTGACTTGCCCAGGGTCACACAGGTAGTGTCAAGTGTCTGAAGCCAGATTTGAACTCAGGTCCTCCTGACTCCAGGGCCGGTGCCACCTAGCTGCCCCCTAGAGTTATTTTAAATGGGGAATCTTTTACTATCTCTTGCAGAATTTTGTTTTTGCTATGTAGGAGTGTTTGGGGATGCTCGTCAATCTCACCTCTGCGATATCTCTATAATATCCTTTCTCTCCTCTGATACCATCACCTCTCCAGTGTGGACCATCATCACCTCTTACCTGGACTATTGTAATAGCTGCTGGTGGGTCAGCCTGCTTCAAGTCTCTTCCCACTCCCCCATCCTCCTTTCAGCCACTAAAATGATTTGCCTAAAATGAAGGTCCAATCATGTCTCCCTTCCTTCTTAATAAACTCCAGAGGCTCCCTATCACCTCTAGGATCAAAAATAGAATTGTCTGTTTGGAATTTAAAGTTGTACCTACCTCACCCCTCCCCACTGCCTTTCCAATCTTCTTATACCTTACATATTACTTTTCCCCCTCTAACCCCACCCCCGCAAAAACAAAACAAACAAACCAAAACCTCTTTGATCCAGGGACACTGTCTGCCTGGCTGTTCCTTGGATAATATACTCCATCTCTGGGATTTGGGTATTTTTACTGGTGGCTGCTCATACTTGGAATACTCTCCTTCCTCATCTCTTCCTCCCGAATTCTCTGATTTCCTTCAAGTCCCAGCTGAAACCCAACCTATAGAAAACCTTTCCTAATCCTTTTAATTCTAGTACCTTCCCTCTATCATTTTCAGTTTATCCTTTCTATATTTTATTTGTTCATAGTTGTTGACATGTTATCTCCCCCATTAAACTGTGAATTCCTTGAAGGCAGGGACTGTCTTTTGTCTTTCCCCCTACACTTTTTGTATCCCTAGGACTTAGTTCAGTGCCTGGACTATAGTAACTACTTAATAAATTCTTATTGACTGGCTGAAAGAAATGGAATGTACTGCCCTGAGAGGTAGTGAGGTTCTTCCTCACAAGTGGGGTTTAAGTAAAGGCTAGTTGACCATTTATTTGTTGGGTATGTTTTTGTTGTTGTTGTTGTTTGTTTGGTTTTTTTTTGGTGATGCAATTGGGGTTAAGTGACTTGCCTAGGGTCACACAGCTAGTAAGTGTTAAGTGTCTGAAGCCAGATTTGAACTCAGGTCCTACGGACTCCAGGGCCAGTGCTCTATCCACTGCACTACCTAGTTGCCCCCTTTGGGTGTGTTTTTGTTCAAAAAGGTTGGAGCAGGTGGTTTCTAAGGATGCTTCTAATTATTTTTGTTTTAAGTATGTTAGACATTTCCCAACTACATGCACATTTAAAAGAATAATCATTTAAAAAATTTGAGTTCCAAATTCTTTCTTTTTTCCCACCCTTCCTCCCTTCTTGAGATGGTACACAATTTGATTTTGATTATACATGTAACCTCATGCAAAACATATTTCCGTATTAGCTATGTTACAAATGAAAAAACAATAAAAATAAAGATAGTAAAAAGAAACATACTTCAATCTTTAATAGAGTTCATCAGTTCTCTCTCTGGAAGTGGATAACATTTTTTGTTGTTGTGGGCCCTTCGGAATTATCTTGAATCATCTTGATGAGAGTAGCTAAGACTTTCAGTTGATCATCCCTTACAATATTGCTGTTACTGTGTACAATGTTCTGCTGGTTCTGCTCACTTCACTTTGTATGAGTTCATATGTCTTCCCAGGTTTTTCTGAAATCATGTTGCTTGTAATTTCTTAGAGCACAATAGTATTCCATCACAATCATATGCTACAACTTGTTAAGCTATTCCCAGATTTATAGGCATCCCCTCAATTTCCAATTCTTTGCCACCACAAAAAGAACTGCTAGAAATATTTTTGTACAAATAGGTCTTTTTCCTTTTCTTTGATATCTTTGTGATATAGACCTAGCAGTGGTATTTTGGGGTCAAAGGGTATGCACCGTATGATAACCCATTGGGCACAGTTCAGCTTGTTCTCTAGAATGATTGTATTAGTTCACAACTGCACCATTAATGCATTAGCGTCCCAATTTTCACACATTCCTTCCCACATTTGTCATTTTCCTTTTCTGTCATGTTAGCCAATATGACAGGTATGAGGTCGTATCTCAGAATTGTTTTAACATGCATTTCTCTAATCAGTAGTGATTTAAAGCATTTTTATGTGGCTATTGATAACTTTGATTTCTTCTGAGAACTGCCTGTTATCCTTTGATCATTTATCAACTGGGGAATGACTTATATAAATTGACTCAGTTTCCTATATATTTGAGAAAAGGCCATCGTCAGAGACATTTGCTAAAAATTTTGTCCAGTTTCCTGTTTTCCTTCTGATTTTGGCTTTATTAGTTTTGTTTGTGCAAAAGATTTTAAATTTCATGTAATTATCTATTTTACTTCCCATAATCCCCTCTATCTCTTGTCTGGTCATGCACTCTTCCTCTATCCATAGATCTGTAAAATTTTTGGTAAAAAATAATTAGTAGGGACAGGTAGGTGGTGCAGTAGATAAAGCACCGGCCCTGGATTCAGGAGTACCTGAGTTCAAATCTGGCCTCAGACACTTGACACTTATTAGCTGTGTGACCCTGGGCAAGTCACTTAACTCTCATTGCCCCGCAAAAACAACAAAAATAACAACAAAAATAACAACAAAAATAACAACAAAAATAATAATTAGGTCTAAATCATGTACCCAAAATCTGGAACTGCGAAGCTGCCTTAACACTTTTTTCATTGATTCCCTTGATATTCTTGACCTTTTTTCTTCCCAATGAATTTTGTTACTATTTTTTCTCTCTAAAATTACTTTTTTGGTAGTTTGATTGATACGTCAACAAATAAATAAATTTAGATAGAATTGTCATTTTTTATATTGCCTTTGTCTACCCATGAGCAATTCATATTTCTCCAATTGTTTAGATTTGTTTTTATTTGTGTGAAAAGTATTTTGCAATGTTCATATAGTTCCTGGATTTGTCTTGGTGGTAGATTCCCATGTATTTTATATTGCTTGCAGTTATTTTGAAAGGAATTTCTCTGTCTATCTCTTGCTGTTGGACTTAAGTTGGTAATTATATAATACACAATATGTATACATATGCATACACATATAATATATACACACACGTATGTATACATATATAGCAATGTATACGTGCTATATAAAACATACTTTCATATACACATATATGCATATACATGTATACATATGTATGCTTATGTGTAGGCACATGTATATACACACATATACTTACATGTATACACACATATATACATACATGTAGGCATATATACCTATGTGAGGCAAGGTGACTGACATGAGAAATTTGGGGTTAGTTTGTTTCATTTCATCTCCTCTCCCCAATCTTTGTAGTGGCATACTTACTGAAATTTCTTTCTTCAGTTATAGCTGAGAATTCCTAGGTGTTTTCCTAGCTGACATTTTCAAGCACTTAATCGGAGGCTAAGATAAGAACAGTGGAACCAAAGGAGGATCAGATAACAAGTTGGGGACTTTTTTGCTTGGTCCCAAAGAAGAGATGTGGGAAGATACCTCCCCTTGCTACATTTTTTTTCAGATCCATTGCATTTATTAAGTGCTTACTAGATACTAAGCAGTATGCAGAGTCCTAGCTGAACAAATATAAATGCAAAGATAACCCTTGCCCTCAAAAACATATTCTTTTTCAAATGATTTTTAATTATCAAGTCTCTAATTTTTCTCCTTCCCACCTCTACCCCTTAATCAAAAGAAAAGAAAAACAAAAATATTTTAAGAAATATAAATGACCAAGCATACACATTTCCATAATGATCTTGCCCAGCATTGTTTGTTTCATTCTTTATATTAGCTTATCCCCTCTCTTTTAGGAGGTGGGTTAATTCTTTTTTTTCCCCTTGCTTCATTTTAAAGGTCAGAGATCATGACTATGGAATACTATATATAATATTAGATCTTTTTGTATATGAGTTTTATTAAAATTTTCCCTTCCTTTTAAAAAATATTATAAGATGTAAAGGGATGCTTTAGGGAATGTAGGTCATGTAAAAGCAAAATATAAAAATAAAAAACCTTATTTTAAAACGATAACTAGTATAAAAACAGCTCTCATTTATATAATCTTTTAAAATTTGCAGAGTGATTTACACATGTCATCTCATTTGATCCTTACAACAACTCTATGAGGTAGGTACTATTATTTTCCCCATTTTACAGATGAGAAAACTAAGACTCAGAGTTGTTAAGTGACTTGTCTAGGGTCACCCAGATTGTGATTCTCTGAAGGAGAAAAGTTTCATAGCACAACACAAATCCCAAAGCAGGAAAACAAACAGACAAAACTATATTACTCCAGGACTTTGCTCATCTGCCTTTGCCTTCTGGACCCCCTTCACTGGTTTTTGGTAGTGACTGTGGGTCCTTTTTTTTGCATATAATTTACATGCAGTTATCTTCATTGCAGAAAGGAATACAGTTATTAATGTGTGTTCTCTGAACCTGCGTGAGCATAAGCTTTCATTTACAGAGACTGTCTTTAGGGCACACTTCATTTCCCTTAGAATAAATTATCATCCATTTATCATTAGTTAGCAAGTTATTAACATTAATATAAACAAATATGTGGCCCATTTTTCCACGATTACCTTTTTAATCACTTAGTGAGTGTAACAGGCAGCTTTAACTTATTTTATTTTTTAATGGCAATAGTTGCTTAATTTACATACACAGAATTAAAAAAAAAGAGGAAGAACAATTTCCAGGGAATTTGCAACTGCTCACTCAAAATCTAATTAACTGAGGTGAGAAGGGTTGAATTTTTTTTTCCCCTTTCCCAGTGACAGGCTGGAACTTCCACATGCAACTTTTTCTACTTCTTTGAAACTTGTAGAGGCTTCACAAGGCCCAGTTCTGTCTTTGGCAAAGAAAATTTGCTAATGAGATTAGGGAATGGTTGGAGCCAGAAGCAGGATGCATGAAGGTTCCTTGATTGGGGCTTGCTTGGAATGCGATTCCCAGCTGAGTGATTAGCAAGCATTTTGATTTGGAATCATTAAGAAAGACTTTCAGAAGGTCCATGATTTCATTAGGACTGCTGAACCTTCTGCCAAGGCCAGTGGTGACTCTATCCCCTCTTAGTAGATGACCTTCAAGAGTGGCTGTGGTCAAAAGGAAATCAGCTGATAGGCAAACTATGAGTGGTAAGGTATTCTACTCTTAGGAGGGAGTGTGAACACTAGCTCTGGAGGCAGAAGATTTGGGTTCATGTCTCCACCTCTGATGCTTACCACTTTTGTGATCCTTTGCCAAGTTATTTCATTTCCCTGAGCCTCAGTTTCTTCATCTGTAAAAAGAAGAGGTTGTCTTAGAGGGCCTGTGAGGTCCCTTTCAGTTCTAAATCTAAATCTTTTGCCCCATGATCTGAGGATTTAGTAGGGCAAGTACTAGGGTGGTGGCTACATAGTGTGTTTGGGGGATCCAATTCCAAGTGTTTCCATCCCAATAGAATCAGAGGTTGAGCCCTCTTGGAAGACACTTTTGAGAACTACTTTCATTAGACATTGGGGGATGGACCTCAAAGAAGGGTTTTGGAATATAAAGATGCAGAAGTAATTTTTAAGCCACTGTCATTGACATTTGAAAGATCCTGGAAAGTGAGAAAGGTTTTGGGAGACTGGAGAAGGGCAAATGTCCTGATTTTCAAAAAATGGGAAGATAATAGAATCTTTAAAGTATATGGTAATGAGCTTGACTTCAATTCCAGGAAAATTCTAGATCATTCATGACCATCTAGAAAAGGAAATCTGTATTATAAGCAACCAGCATGGCTTCATTAAGAACAGGTCCAGGTAGGCCAATTTCTGCCCTCAAGGATTTTCCTTTCTAATGGGGAGAGAAAACATAAAAAGAAGATGAAAAATGGCAAAAGGGGAGAAGTATTTGATGGGAGAGTGTGGTGGGGTAAGTCTAGAGTGTAGCTTGGAGAGGAATGTGACGTGGATGGCTTAGACACCTTCCTAAAATGGGATTATAGGAGGAGCCATCCAATTTGAATGAGAGACTTTAGGGGCAATTCCAGTGTGGAAATTCTAGGTCTGGAATGAATTTCCAGGAAGAAGATGTTTCTAGGAAATGGTGGAGGAAGTCTAGATCTTACCCAGATTTTAGCAAAGTATTTGATATCATAAATCATGAAATTCTTGTGAAAAAGATAGGTTCATGGGGCAGCTAGGTGGCGCAGTGGATAGAGCACAGGCCCTGGATTCAGGAAGACCTGAGTTCAAATCTGTCCTCAGACATTTAAAACTTACTAGCTGTGTGACCCTGGGCAAGTCACTTAACCCCAATTGCCTTACCAAAAACAAAAACAAACAACAAAAAAAGAAAAAGATAGGTTCAAACAATAGTAAGAATATTTGAATGGTTAGACTCCAATAATTGTTCACTGTTACCCAGAAAGACATTGTGCTAGGTATTGCAGAAAAGACAAAAATGGAAGAAAACAGTGGAGAATTTCCAAAGATCTGTGCATGCATGACTTTGGGCTTCTTACCTTGTTCATTTCAGTTATGTCTGACTCTTCATGACCCCATTTGAGGTTTTCTTGGCAAAGATACTTGACTGCTTTACCTTTTCTAACTCATTTTACAGATGAAGGAAACTGGGTCAAACAAGATGAAGTGACTTGCCCAGGGTCACATAGTAGGAGTCTGACTCCAGATTTGAACTGAAGAAGATTGAGTCTTCCTGACTCTAGGCTTGGCACTCTATCCACTGGAGAGAGCTTTGTACTTGGCATCCAAGGACCTGAGTTCATATCCCTTCTCTACTACTTACTCCATCTAAACCCTGGACAAATCACTTCACTTCTCTGAGATCCAGTTTTCTCATATTTAAAAAAGGGGGGCTGGAAGGTAGGTGGCACAGTGCATAAAGCACCAGTCCTGGATTCAGGAGGACCTGAGTTCAAATTTGGCTTTAGACACTTGACACTTACTAGCTGTGTGACCCTGGGCAAGCCACTTAACCCTGCAAAAAAAAAAAAAAAGGCAAAAGGGGGTTGAACTAGATAATCTCTATGGTACCTCCAATTTCTAACCTGATGTTCCTGGGACCTCTAGTTCTGAGATACTGAGATCAGAAGGGTGATTTTGAGGCTTCTAAGTACTTTCTGAATCATCAAAGTGAAATTTCATTGCAGTTTTATGTTTGTATATTTCAATGTACTTCAATTCTTGGAAAATGAGGAGTCCACATGGGTTTTCCCCACTGATTCCAAGATTCCTCCCAAATCTTAGATTACATGATTCTTTTACCATTGACCCTCACCCTGCATTACCCTACACATAAATTCTTTCAATTTATCCTAAATGGTCTCCCTCCGCATCCCATAGATTGACATTCTTGGGACATTCCTATAATACAAGGCCATTCTCATCCCAAAAACTTATAGGGCATTTCAGTTCCATGTGGGATTTTCTAGGCTTATCTTGGCTTTTAAAGCTCATTATACTATGGTGCCAGTTGATGTATCCAGTGTCTCCTTTATTCTTTTAAGGCATTACTCACCCTCCCTGTAACTTTCCAAATCTGAATACCTTTCCCTGGCTGCCACTTCTCCACACGTTTCTCTCTTCAATGTACACCAACAAAGTGAGTTGACAACCACAAAACTAATAATTCCTCTATTTTTTGTCTAATTTTTATCCACAGAGACACATATTAAACACTAACTGCTGAGTTCAAATCCAGCCTCAGACACTTGACACTTACTAGCTGTGCAACCTTGGGCAAATCACTTAACCCTCATTGCCCAACAAACAAACAAACAAAAAAATAAACACTAACTGTTTTTTATTCATTCATTCTTCATTGTTGATTATAACAAATGTTTTAAAGTTTTTAGAGAGGCAGCATAATGAAATGATTAGGAAACCAGCTGTGGAATCAGGAAGTCTTGGGCGAAAATCCTGCCTTGGACATGTGTTCATTGTTTAACACTGAGCAAATCATTGACCATAGCCATGCCCTACATGTATCTTTAAGATATACATCATAACTTTAAAGGTGTTGATTTACATTGGTTGAGGGAGTTTCCTCACTGAGGTTTCCCTATATCAATGGAATTAGATCCCCGCCCCCCCAAAACCCACAAAATCTTACAAGACATCAATACAATATCTCATTTGAACCTCACATCACCTCTTTTGTAAGTAATACAGGCATTGTTATTTCCACTTTACAGATGAAAAAACTGAGGCTTGAGAGATGAAGTAAATGGTCATTTTCCTACAGCTAGTAAGCATATGGGGTAGAATTCAAACTGATTTGATCTTCCTGATTCCAGATCTAGTACTCTTTCCACTAAGCTGTACCTTTTAGCCCCTATTGTCTACTAAAATACCCTAGATTTGATTTTTTTGGTCTCTGTTCACACTGCTTATCCTGGGGTGCCTACCTAAGATTTGATTTCTCCTTCAATACTGAATTAAAATCCAACCTCCTCCATGAGTCCTTCTTTGACCAAAACAGATGGTGATATTTAATACAAGGCATCCCAAAAGTTTTTGTCCAGTTTTAAGCTCAAACCTTAAACTGCTTTAATTATTTAATGTTTAATTTAATTTAAGCAATGATAGCCTAATACCAGGTATTATCAAACATCTTCATGCAGTTGCAGGTCACTGTGAACTATTTCACATTATAAGGAGATGTTGTTCTGCCATTTTTCTGTCCTGTCTGACTCTTCATAATCCCATTTGGGGTTTTCTTGGCAAAGATACTGGAGTGGTTTTGCCATTTCTTTTTTCAACTCGATATAAAGATGAATAAACTGAGGTAAACAAGTTTAAGCGACTTGCCCAGGGTCATACAGCTGGTAAGTGTCCGAGGCCAGATTTGAACTCAGGAAGATGAGTCTTTATAATTCCAAGCCCATGCTCCATCCACTGTGCCACCTAGCTGTCCATTATAAGGAGACAGTATGGCACAGTGGGAACAGTACTCTTTAGTCAGAGGACCTGGGTTCAAATTGTGCCTCTCAAGCTTACTCCCTATGTGACCTTGGACGAGTCACTAAAACTCCGGTTCTATTTCCTCATCTATACAATTTCAGAGTTGGCCTAGATGGAATCTAAGGACTCCTCCAGTTCTGGAACTATGATAGTAGGTCTAGAATTTGCATTTGATTCACTCATTTGATTAACTTATTGAGTGATCTTGAGAGATGAAAGGGAAAAAAAATCCATCAGTAGAGGGTCTCATTATCCAAAAGAACGATTAGGCAGAAGTTTTCCATTTGAATAGGTTTATTGCTTCAATATTGTGATAGAGATGTAAATAGAAACGTTAGTAGAAAAAATGACAACAAATTCTGTCTCTGACATCTCCACAATGAAGTGTGCATATGCGAATTATGACTGCATACCAGGTACTCCATATCTGTTTGTCTCTGTGCCAATGCCAACCTGAGATGTTTTGAATAAAACTATAAATATGCTTTTATGTGTGTACCATCTGTTCTTTCTTTCTTTCTTTCTTTCTTTCTTTCTTTCTTTCTTTCTTTCTTTCTTTCTTTCTTTCTTTCTTTCTTTCTTTCTTTCTTTCTTTCTTTCTTTCTTCCTCTCTTTCTCTCTCTTTCTTTCTTTCTTTTTCTGGTGGTGGGGAGAGGGAAGGACAGTTCCTTTCTCGATTCTCAAATTGAAGATCTTAGAAGGAAGTTCTAAGGCCTTAGATATGGGTCTGTATTGGAAGGACACTACTTCCAAAGCAGAGTCAAGATTTCTTTCTCCAGTCTTTTAAGTTATCGGAGTTACTTTCTCCCTCCTACATCTTCCAGCTTCCAGAGATCACAGTGGTGGGTGATTAATGCAAAGCCAAGTTGCTAGGTTCTCCACAGAGCTAACCAAGGTCTGGTCACCTTGTCCCTTATCAGAGGTCACATTAGCTCTCTTTGAGTATTTCCAGGTCTGCCAAGTGAAAGAGGAAATTGATTTGTTCTGTTTGGACCCAGACAATACAATTAGAGCAATGGGGAGTAGTTGCGAAGAAGTAGATTTAGATTCAATGTAAGGGATAGGGTGGGGATCTCTTCCTAATAATTAGAGCTATCTACAAGTAGAACAGACAGCATTAGAAGGAAACAGCGCCTCCCCCTTGCCTCCACTGGATGACTTTGACTTTTTTATTTTTTTATTTTATTTTGGTGAGGCAATTGGGGTTAAATGACTTGCCCAGGGTCACACAGCTAGTAAGTGTTAAGTGTCTGAGGCCGGATTTGAACTCAGGTCCTCCTGAATCTAGGGCCAGTGCTCTATCCACTGAGCTACCTAGCTGCTCCTACTGGATGACTTTGAGCAAATACTGGAGGACTACTTGGCAACAGTCATTGCAGAAGGGAGTCTTCCTTTAGCATGAGTTGGACTAGATTTGGGGGCTTAGATTGGACTACATGGCCATTAATATCCCTTCTCAATGAGCCTCTATGATTCCAGAGTGATCTGGGGTTGCCTCCATATGATGATAGGTAATAGCAATTGTGACTCTTGTTGGAAGTGCTAAAATTTACCTGCAGTCAAGCTGTGGAGATGATTTTCCCTCCTTGACTTCCAAATGCAACTTTTGCCCATTTATAAGAAATGAGTCCATTTAAGTTAAGTATCAGGTGCCTGACTACTATGTGAACTGTCAGGTGCGCATGCTAGTTTTAGTATCTCAGGTACCTGGAACAGAGTAGGTGCCTAATAAATGCTTATTGATTAATTGAATAACCATTTCTTTACTGTGTTCAGGCTATTTCCTGCAGGGGAAGTGAAGGTTCTTGAAAGTGAGATCTGTTTGTTAGTAAAAGCTTGTTGATTGATTGACTTAAAAATTATCTGTGTGCAGGTTGTGTCCAAGATCAAATCAGGTAATATATAAATCTGAGTTTCTGTTATTGTGTTTTTGTCCCTGTCCCCTCCCTCTCCCCCCAGTAGAACATCACTTAATATAAGGCTGGGATTGTTTTATCATTTGTATTTGTAACTCTTGTGCCTAGCACAGAGTAATTGCCTTATACGTAACTGTTGATTGAATGACTATTTATATATCTATCTGTGTGCATCTTGTTGTCTCCTAGGAGAAGTGAAACTCCTTGATATCAGAGTCTGTTTCCTTGTCATCTTGGAATCACTAGAACTTCCCACAGTGCCTGACATCCAGTAGGCACTTAAGAAACACTTATTGAAATGATACCATTTAAAAGATTTTTTTTTCACAACCATCAGCAGAGTTCTCCAAATAATCAGTTATCGTTATTGAGGTGAGCTGGCTATTAAGCTGACTCTTGCCTAATTAAGCCACGTGCTATTCTTGGATAAAATTTGAAGACTGTGAAATAAAAGCTGACTCATTCAATGCAAAGGAAAAATCGGATCTCTATTTTGGTTTATATTTGTGATTCTCTTCCAGATTGTCTCTCTTGGAGGAAGCCATCTCAAGGTTTCAGAAATATTCATTCATGCATGAGAACATTGTATGCTTTAGCCATACCAAATGTAATTATCATGGACATCATATGAGTGGTAGGTAAAATGTTACAGGTTCATTGCAGGGCAGCCCATGAACAGAAGACCTTTCAGAAACTTGTTAGAGAAATGAACCTTAAAAAAAATCCAGAGAAGCTTATTATTATGAACAAGGCACCTCCCACTCCATCCCCCCCATCCTACTTTGTAATTGTTTCCTCTTGAGGATTTTTTTTAAGGCTTAAAAATAGAGCTTCTTTCTTTTCTGTTTGGATGCTTTCAATTTTATTCCTGGCATAGACAATAGAATGTTGGGTGTAGAGCTGGAAAGATGTGGATTTAAATCCTGCCTTTAATACTTGCTAGCTCTGTTACCCAGCTAGGTGGTAGAGTGGATAGAGAATTGGACTGGGATTCAAGAAGAGGGTTTGAATCTTACATCAAACCTTTGCCAGCTGTTGTGACCTTGGGCAAGTCATTGTGTCTCTCTCAACCTCTGTTTTTTCATCTGGAAAGTGGAGATAACAATAACTTCTATTTCCTAGGGTGGTTGTGAGGATCAAGGAAAATACTAAGTTTTTTGCAAACCCTAAAGCATAATAATAATATCATCACCATTGTCACCATCATCATCATCATCAACAACAACAACAACAACAACAATAATAACAACAGCAATAACAACAACAATGACAACCACCACCACCACTCTGGGAAATTTACTTAAATTTTATAAGCCTTAGCTTCACTATCTATAAAATGGGCTTATTTATCATTGCAGCTAACATTTATTTAGTGCTTTAAGGTTTGTAAGGTGTTTTATATTCATTATCTCATTTTATTCTCACAACAACTCTGGAAGATAACGGCTATTATTATTCCCATTTTATGGAAGATGAAACTGAAGCAGAAAGAGATTAAATGAGTTGTTTAGGATCACATAGTTGGTTTGAGGCAGGATTTCAATTCAGGTCTTCCTGACTCCATGTCCAGTGTTCTATCTACTACATAAGTAATAGTTAACTCCCAGGCTTGTCATGAAGCTCAAAGGAGATAATATATGCAAGATACCTTTCACATTGTAAAATGCTTCAAAATGTCAATGATAATGATGAAGTTATGAGGAAGAGGAGTAGAGTAGATCAAGGGTGGACATTGGAGTCAGGAAGGTCCTACATTCATGTACTAACTGTGACAAATACTAGTTCTGTGACCCTGGGCAAGGTCCTTAACCTTTCAGTGCCCAAGGCTTCTCTCTAAGATCATGAGTGTTCTATATCCATTGGTGAAGGGAGTTTCCATGACTGGAGTTCCCCACACCAATGAATGCATCATTCTGAAAACCAATAACAAATTATTATTAGTAGTAATAGATTGGAACTTGGTTGTTGCTCTTTGGTGTTTTGGCATCTTCCATGTTTGTGTGTAAGCACGATTCCATGTTCCTCTTGAAATTATATCAGTTCGTTTACTGGTATGGATGAAACTGTTGCCTCCAGAAATAAGGAGGTCACAATCTTTGCTCAGGTTAGACCTGGGGATATTGAGCTGGTTCTGGGTCCCACTGTTTAGGAAAGACATTCAGAAAGTGGAGAGTGAACAGCATGTTGGGTGAGTGCTACATGGGGGGTCAGTTGAAGGGATTTGGGACATTTAATCCATGGAAGAGAAAATTTAGAAAGAGGAAGAGGGTGTCTTCAAGTATCTTCAGGAAGAGCTTTCATGTGAAAGGATTGGCCTTGTTTAGTTTAGCTTCAGAGGACAGACCCAAGAGCAGTAAATAGCAGAAGGTAAAAAGAGGTAAATTTGGGCCTGATGGAAAGAAAAACTTCTTAACAATTGAAGCTGCCTGAAGCTGGAATGGGTTGTCTTGGAAGTTAGTGGGTACTTCCTTGATGGAGGTTTTTACTTAAGGTATGTTGTAGTGGGGGTTCTAATTTGTATTAATCCATACTATTATTATTGGGGTAAGGGTTGGATTGAATGGCTGCTGAGGGTCCTTTTGATTCTGAAATCCTGTAGTTCTATGTGTCTGAGAGCAGATCTATTTTTTATTTTTCGTTTTAACAAATATCCTGTGGAAGTACAATGTGGCCAAGGTATGGCTAGGTGATAGTTCATGTGAAACAACCTGAGTATTTAGTGGAAAGCAAACTAAAAATGAGGCAGTGATATGATATAGCAATCAATAAAAAAGCTACCGAGATCTTCATGTGTATTAATAGAAACAGAGTAACCAGAAAGAGGGAGATGGTGTTCCTCCTGATGATTGGAGGGGGAAAACGAAATCATATCTCACTCCTCTATAACCAGCCAAGCCAGACTTCTCAGGCCCTTCCAGATTCTGTCTCCTCTCCCTTTAATAATTAGACCACACTGTCTTCAGGCAGAACTAGGGTCTTTCCTACTCACTATCTCCACTTCACCTCCTGTCTGTTGTTTAAGGAATTGTAATCAAATCAGCAGTACTATTGGGAAAAGCAAGACAGTTTTAATAAAAGGCTAGATGGCTATTTGAGGGTCCCCCACTGCCTGGTGTGTTAATTTCACCCAGGGTTCTCTGGTATCCTTATGAGATGGGGGAAGGGAGGGGCTCATCTCTGACCTTGACTCAAACCCTTATTGATTATGTTACCTCCAATTTTGGGATCCTAAACACCCCTGTTCCATTTTACTACATGATTTAGTTTATAGCTTTTTTTTTCAAAAAGGGGAGGAAAATAAGCATTTATTAAGTATATACTATGTGCCAAATCAGCACTTTATAAATATTATCTCATTTGATCCTCACAACCCTAGGAAGCAGGTGCAATTGTTATCTCCATTTAATATCTGAGAAAACTGAGGCAGACAGAGATTAGGTGACTTGTTCTGAGGTCACAATAGCTAGTAAGTGTGTGAGACTGACTTTGAACTCAGGTCTTCCTGACTCCAGGCCCAAGGCTCTATAGTGTTTGCTATACTTCAAAATTGTGGCAAGAACAGACATGCAAACATTTTCCCTGACACTCCAGGGGCATAATCCTTCCTATGCCACCTTTTCTGTGTGGAAGAAGTTGGATTAGCTTCACGGTTTAGCTCTGTTCTACCATTATAGGTCAGTTCCACCATTTCCCAAGCCCAAAGCCCTCCTGGGTTTGCCTTCCAACCCTGCACAGTGGCTTCTCAAGGCTTCCCTGGTAGGCTCTTTGCAATGTATAGCCTAGAGTCCTGGGTTCCTGTGGCTCAAGCTACCATTATATTGTGAGCTGCTTCAGAGCAGGGACTGTTGTATGCTTTTCCTTATATCTGCTGCACAATGCCTGGCATATACTTGTTCAGTCATTTTTCAGTTGTGTCTGACTCTTCATCACCGCTTTTGGGGTTTTCTTGGCAGAGCTACTAGAGTAGTTTGTCACTTCCTTCGCCAGCTCATTTTCTAGATGAGGAAACTGAGGCAAACACAGATAAGTGACTTCCCCAAGGTCACATGGCTAGTAAGTGTCTGAAGCTGGAGTTGAACTAAGGCCACCCAGCTATTTAACTAAATTCCCAAAGTGTTGTAATTATTCAGTTATTTCAGCCGCCTTCACTCTTCATGACCCCATCTGGGGTCTTCTTAGCAAAAATCCTAAAGTGGCTTGCTGTTTCTTTCTCCAGCTCATTTTATAGATGAAGAAACTGGGGTAAACAGGGTTAAGTAACTTGCCTGCTGTCACACATGAAGTAAGTGTCTGAGGCCAGATTTCAAGTCATGAAGATGAGTCTTCTTGACTCCTGGCCTGGCACTCTAACCATTGTACCACCTAGTTGGCAAAAATGCCAACCCCAAATGCCAACCCTAAATCTCTGAATGCTATTATGATTATGGTTATTACTATTATAATTATTATTAAAGAAGGGAAGGAGAAAGAAAATTTTTTTAAAAAGCATTTATGTGCTGTGCTTAGCACTTTGCCTTATGGTTGTTGTTATAAAGGATGCTAGGGACTCTTTGGTGAGTTGGGTGATAGTGGTACTAGGGCCATTTTGTGCAGAAGCACTTGAGAATGTAGCCCATATAGAGTTCTTTTCTATAGAGAGTGGCATTAATTGTTTCTTAAATTCAGTTCATTTCACAGCAACCTGATGTTTAAGTAAGAACCAACCACGGACTGTTTGGTTTGGATTTTAATTTAAAAAAATCAGTTTCTCTCCTTTTTTTCTTATGCTAATTCCTCAGGCTGACTGCTCCTTGGGAGAGCATCATTCAGCCTTAATGTACTTTAGTGCATGGTAACCATTAAATAAACTTCCTTGTAGGGGGCTGACTATTAAGCCCCTGTGTCAACTAAGATAGCAGAGTTTGTAATAAAAATGCAGTGATAATGGAATAACAGAAGGCCTGTATAAGTGAGGAGTGATTCTGTTGTTTAGCAGCTATACTGGAACTTCGATCAGATGAAGCTATTTTCATCCCATTGGGTACATCCTAATCAGGCTAGGAGCCATTCTGTCTTTCACATAGTGCAAATTGTTTTCTGGGAGAAGACAAGGATGATTAGGAGGCTGGCTTGAGCCAACATTACTCAGAGCCCCTAGGATCACAGAGACAGACTTGGAAGGGATATTAGAGGTGATCCAGTGGTCCAGTCCACTCATTTCAGAGATGGAAATTTACTTTCAGAGGCCAAGAGGCAAAAGATGATTACCAGGCCTCAATTTCGAACCCAGGTCCTTTTGACTCCAAATTTGAAGTTTCCCTATCCATCAAATGAGCATTTTAAAGTGCCTGTTAGGTTCTGGGCACTGATAATACGAAGGCAAAAGTGCAGTTGTCTTTGCCATGAAGAAGCTTATACACTATGTGTACATATTCACTCAACTGATAGAATATATCTGTCTTGGCAAGGATGATTTCATTTTTGTCTTTGTAGCCACAGTACTTAACACAGTGCCTGGCACATGGTTTCAGTCATTTTCAGTCCTGCCTACCTCTTCATGACCTTCTTTGAGGTTTTCTTGGAAAAGATACTGGAGTGGCTTGCCATTTCCATCTCCAGCTCATTTTAGGAGAAACCAGGGCAAACAGGTTAAGTGACTTGCTCAGGGTCACACAAATAGTAAGTGTCTGAGGACAGATTTGTACTCAGGAAGATAAGTATTCCTGACTCCAGGTCTGGTACTCTATCTACTGCACCATGGTAACTGCTTAATAAGTGTCTGTTGATTGATTTTGGTGCCAATGCTGCCTTGTCAGTCTCCTCGAAGTATTTCTTTTCAAGATGGGAAGTCGAATCACTAATAACTGGGTGGGGAGAGAATAAGAAGGGGCTAGGGAAGGTCTCCTGTGGAAGGTGGTAAATGCTCTGAGCCTTGAACTAATTAGGGATTCCAAGGAGCAGAGGTGAGAAGAGCCTCCCAGTGTCATTGATTTATGCAAGAGAAGTGGGACTGAGAACAACTCTCCCCTCCAACTTTGGGGGAATGTTGCAGATTTAAAATGGAAGGTTTTAAGTTTTAGGAGACTGGGGAACATGAATTCTTCATTCATCTTGGATTTTAATTGAAGTAAATTTAATTCGGGGGCAGCTAGGTGGTTCAGTGGATAAAGTACTGGCCCTGGATTCAGGAGGACCTGAGTTCAAATTTGGCCTCAGGCACTTGACACTTACTAGCTGTGTGACCTTGGGCAAGTCACTTAACCCTTATTGCCTGGCCCCCAAAAAGATAAGTCTAATTCAGGGACAGAAAGTGTTGTGTTCAATCCCTCCTCAAATGACCATGTGTGTGTTTACCTGTTAGTATGTTTTATGCCTAAGATAGAATGAAAAGTCCTTGAAGTCAGGGAGCTTCTTTTGTTTTTGTCTTGATACCCTCCCTCCATGCCTAGCACAGAGCTGACATGAGTAAACCCTTGTCAGTTAGGAGATTGGAGATCATATTTGCTATTACTTTATCCCCCTCCAAATGATTCTTTACATATTAATATCAATCATTGTCATTTCTATAATACTTTAAGTTTCCAAAGTACTTTGCCTATGTACTCTTATTTGAACCTCACAAAACCCTTTGAGGTGGGTGCTATGGGTATTCGGTTCTCATTTTGCAGATGAGTAACTGGGAGTTCAGAGTAGTAGAATGACTTCCTTGTAGCTCTACAGGGAAGTGGAAGAGATGTGATTTCATCTGTGTTCTTCCTGACTATGAGTCTAGTCTCCTACTCACTCTGCTTGACTATACCAATAATATGTATTGTATCCCATTGTAGGGCAGCTAGGTGACACTATACTGCATAGATTGCTGGGTCTGAAGTCAGGAAGACTCTTTTTCCTGAGTTCAAATCTAACTCAGACACTAGCTGTGTCACCCTGGGTAAGTCACTTCACCCTGTTTGCCTCAGTTTCATCATCTGTAAAATGAGATGAAGGACATGCCAAACCACTCCTGTATCTCTGACAAGAAAACCTCAAATGGGATCACTAAGATTAGGACATGACTGACCACCACCACCACCACCACTACCAACAACAACAACAATCCCATTGTCGAGGAGTTGTTCCTTGTGGGCAGGGAGAATTTTGTGTCTTTGTTTCTCTGGTGTACAATACAGAATGGGCATAGTATTTAAAAATTTTTTTTTTTGCGGGACAATGGATGTTAAGTGACTTGCCCAGGGTCACATAGCTAGTATGTGTCAAGTGTCTGAGGCCGGATTTGAACTCAGGTATAGGGCTGGTGCTTTACCACTGTGCCACCTAGCTGCCCCTAGTATTTTTAAAATTGAATTTCTTCCAATGTTAACAGAAGCCAGGGTTATATTTAAGCTCCCTTAGCTCTTCTAAAAAGTGAGGTTATTATTTCCTTAACTCTGTTGATGCCACATTAGAAGCAATGGAAAAGAACGCTGGACTTGGATTGAAAGGTCCTGAGTTTGAATCCCAGCTTAGCGCTCTCTCTGTGTCACTCTGTCTCTCTGTGTCTCTCTCCATATATATATATATATACACACACATATGTATATATACACACACATATATACACACACATACATACACACATACACACATACATACACTAACATATATACACACACATACATACACACACACACACATATATATATATGTAGCCTGTGTGATTTAAGCCTCAGTTTCCTCATCTGCAAAAGGAAGGGATTGCAATAAATGAATCTCTTAGATCTCTTCCTGCTCTGATCCTATGTAAGAAGATTTGCTTTTAAAATGACTTTTTCTAGCTGAGGATTCATGCCATGCATGACCATAGAACCTAATCTGGTGCTCAAACTTGGGGATTCATTTGGCTCTTAAACTCTGAAAACCCAGAAACTTTGTCCTTGGAAATGCTTGGGGGAGCACGGAATGGTCGCTGGAGTAGTTAATTCAGGTCATCATGTCCAAAGGATGGCATACTAGCGGGAGGAATGGGAGAAAATCTAATTTAAAAGATTTTCCTTTTGTACATTTCAGTGGCCAGAGCCCAGCACAATGACAGTTTATTGAATCAATTTGCAAACATCACCAGCCTTTTGCAGAAAAGTAAATCAGTAGAATGAATGGGGTATATGGATACATGCACATATATACACATGTGTGTATATATTATCTATCTATCTATCTATCTATCTATCTATCTATCTATCTATCTATCTATCTATCTATCTATCTACACCATATCATTTATATATGAAGCTCCTTCCATCTACCCCCAACTCCCTCTCCTCTACCTATAAACTCTTCCTTTGAAATGAACTTTCTTCTGGTAATAGATTGCACAGATCACATTATTTGATCAGCTCTCCTTTGCAGGCAGATATTTAAATGTTTCACATAATTGCCAAAGGCCAATTACTCCCTTGTCTTCAACTTGCAAGCATGTTGCCGGGAGGTTTATTTCCATTTTATTTTTGATCAATATATTTCCAGACCTTGCTTCCCAAAGCAAGACATATAAAAATGTAAGCTTTTATGATTGTAATGAGATCAGACCTGCTGATTTCACCTTCTTGTCTAGGGTGGCTCCTGTGAAGAGAAGCAGCTAATTTGATTGTGTCTTGCTGGGCAGCATTAGGCAGTCTGTTGAAATTAAAGAAATGTATGCAATTTACATTAAAGATACACCACCTCCAATGGAGACTGAAATGGGAAAATGTTACCAGAATATTTACAGCAGGGATTATTAGCATAGAGGTGCTTAGGGCTTTGGAATCTTGGGAAAAGAGTCAAGGATTCCACAGATAGTATGGAATTTGGAGTTGGACTTCAGAGATCATTCAATCAGCAAACATTTATTAAGTATCTACTATATGCCAAATACTGTGCTAGGTACTGGGGATACAAAGGAAAAATAAATAGTCCCTGCCCTCGAGGAACTTACAATCCAACCAAAGTGATACCTTATAAACAGACATGGGTGTATACAAAAAAATATGAAACATACACAAAATAGCCTTGCATGTGGAGGAAGGGAGCCACTAGTAACTTGAGTGACCTTCATGGTGCTTGAGCTGAGTCTTGAAGGAAACTGGATATTTCAAGAGTTAGAGTTGAGCAGGGAGAATGTAGGGCAGCCTGTGCAAAGGAACACCTCTTTTATACATATGTGTGTATACATATATACACATAGACACACCCCCCATATATATATACACATATATACACATATACACATATACACCCCCATATATATATACACATATATACACATATATACATATATATATACACATACACACACACACACACACACATATATATATATATACATACACACACACATTTGTGTCTAATGGTAGCCATCTTTAGGGCAGAGAGGGGGAAAGGGAGAAAAAGGAAAAAAAAGAAATTTCCAGGATAACTTTATTATATATTTAAAAGGAATAGCAAGTTATTTATAATAGATTCAGAGTTTCATGTGGAATCATCCTTTTTATTATACTATGTTATCGAAATGCTTATTTTTATTCTATAAATTAAAAACAAGATAAATTTTAAAAGTGGAAATAGGGGGCAGCTAGGTGGTGCAGTAGATAAAGCACCAGCCCTGGATTCAGGAGGACCTGAGTTCAAATCTGTCCTCAGACACTTGATATTTACTAGCTGTGTGACCCTGGGCAAGTCACTTAACCCTCATTGCCCGACAAAAAAATAAAAAAAGTGGGGATAATCTTTTTTCTTGGTATATTATAATGGTGAATCATTTCATGTGTGGATTGACCTAGATGGCTGCTAACGCCCCTCTAACCCTGAAATTCTGTATGTTTAAGGAACCACAGAAGGGTATTTGGTGGTAGAAAAGGACAAGAATTGATTAAGAGACTGTGCCAGGCAGAGTGCTAAATGCACTGGTTGGATTGTAGAGCATATGGAGGGGGACTAATATAAAAAATAGACGACTGGAAAGACAAAATTGGGCTAGGTGGTGAAGAGCTTTAAATGACAATTCGAAGAGCTTATATTTGATATTCAGGGTAATAGGGCACCACTAGAGGTTATTGAATAGGGGGGATGATATGTTCCGAAATCATTTTGGCAGTCGTGTGGAGGGTGGACTGGGGTGGGGAGAAACTGGAGACAGAGAAACCCTTGAGGCCACTGATGAGTAGTTCAGTACATATAATGAGGACTTGAACTAGGGTGTTGGCTATATGAATAGTGAAGGGAAAGTATATGAGAAAGCATCTAATACAACTCCCTCCCATGATAAAGAAATTAAAACCGAGATTATGAGGTACAACTGGAAGCCCAGGGACATGATTCAAACAATCATAGATTTAGAGGTGGAAGAGATTTTTGTCTCTTCTAGTTTCAATGTCATTTAAAAAAAATTAATTAATTAATTAATTTTTTGGTGAGGCAATTGGGGTTAAGTGACTTGCCCAGGGTCACACAGCTAGTAAGTGTTAAGTGTCTGAGGCCGAATTTGAACTCAGGTCCTCCTGACTCCAGGGCTGGTGCTCTATTCACTGCGCCACCTAGCTGCCCCATAATGTCATTTTTTTTAATTTAATTTTTTTTATGAGATATTTTATTTTTTCCGTTACATGTAAAGATAGTTCTCAACTTTTGTTTATACATGCTTTACAATTTCAGAATTTTCTCCCTCCCTCCCCTCCCTCCCCCCTCCCCTAGACAGCAGGTAATCTGATATAGGTTATATCTATATATCTCTATACATATACATATAGATATATATATATACACACACATATATATACACATAATAACATTAATCCTATTTCTGCATTAATCCTGTTACAAGAGAAAGAATCAGAGCAGTGATGCAAAACCTCAAAATAGAAAAAAAAAACAACAGCACCCAAAACAAAAGAAATAATATGGTTCAATCAGCATCTATACTCCACAGTTCTTTCTTTCTTTTTTTTTCTTGGATTTGGAGATCCTCTTCTATCATGAGTTCCCTGGAACTCTTCTGTACCATTGCATTGGTGAGAAGAATATAGTCCATCACAGTAGGTCAACACTCAATGTTGATGATACTGTGTACAATGTTCTTCTGGTTCTGCTCATCTCACTCATCATCAGCTCATGTAAGACCCTCCAGGTTTCTCTGAACTCTTCCTGCTCATCATTTCTTACAGCACAATAGTATTCCATTGTATTCATATACCACAACTTGTCCAGCCATTCCCCAATTGATGGGCACCCCCTCAACTTCCAATTCCTTGCTACCACGTAAAGAGCAGCTATAAATATTTTTGTACATGTGGGTCCCTTTCCCCCTTCCATGATTTCTTTGGGCAAAAGACCTAAAAGTGGGATTGCTGGGTCAAAGGGTATGCACAGCTTTATCGCCCTTTGGGCATAATTCCAAATTGCTCTCCAGAATGGTTGGATCAGCTCACAGCTCCACCAACAATGCATTAGTGTTCCAATTTTCCCACAGCCTCTCCAACATTTATTATCTTCCTTTTTTGTCATTTTAGCCAATCTGATAGGTGTCAGGTGGTACCTCAGAGTTGTTTTAATTTGCATCTCTCTAATCATTAGAGATTTAGAGCATTTTTTCATATGGGAATAGATAGGTTTGGTTTCTTCATCAGAAAACTGCCTGTTCATATCCTTTGACCATTTCTCAATTGGGGAATGACTTGGATTATTATAAATTTGATTTAATTCCCTATATATTTTAGAGATGAGGCCTTTATCAGAAGCACTGGCTTCAAAAATTGTTTCCCAGCTTTCTGCCTCCCTTCTAATTTTGGATGCATTGCTTCTGTTTGTACAAAAATTTTTTAATTTAATATAATCAAAATCATCCACTTTGCATTTTATAATATACTCTATCTCATGTTTGGTCAAAAACTGTTCTCCTTTCCAAAGATCTGATAGGTACACTATTCCTTTCTCTCCTAATTTACCTATGGTATCACCTCTTATGTCTAAATCATGTATCCATTTTGACCTTATTTTAGTATAAGGTGTAAGATGTTGGTCTAAGCCTAATTTCTGCCATACTATCTTCCAGTTTTCCCAGCAGTTTTTGTCAAATACTGAGTTCCTATCCCAGAAGCTGGAGTCTTTGGGTTTATCAAACACTACATTACTAGTGTCATTTACTACTGCATTTCCTGAGCCTAGCCTATTCCATTGATCTACCACTCTATTTTTTAGCCAGTACCAGATAGTTTTGATGACTGCCGCTTTATAGTAAAGCTCCAGGTTTGGTACCACTAACCCACCTTCCTGTGAATTTTTTTTTCATTATTTCCCTGGATATTCTTGATTTTTTGTTTTTCCAGATGAATTTTGTTATTATTTTTTCTAGCTGTATAAAATAATTTTTAGGTAGCCTGATTGGTATGGCACTGAATAAGTAAATTAATTTAGGCAGTATTGTCATTTTTACTATATTAGCTCTGCCTATCCATGAGCAATTGATATCTTTCCAATTATTTAGATCTGATTTGATTTGTGTGAAGAGTGTTTGGTAGTTGTGTTCATAGAGTTCCTGGGTTTGTCTTGGCAAGTAGACTCCCAAGTATTTTATATTACCTACCGTTACTTTAAATGGAATTTCTCTTTCTATCTCTTGCTGCTGGACTTTGTTGGTCATGTATAGAAATGCTGATGATTTATGTGGATTTATTTTATATCCTGCTACTTTGCTAAAGTTGTTAATTGTTTCAAGTAATTTTTGACTTGATTCTCGAGGATTCCTTAAGTATACCATCATATCATCTGCAAAGAGTGATAGTTTTGTTTCCTCCTTGCCTATTCTAATTCCTTGAATTCCTTTCTCTTCTCTGATTGCTAAAGCTAACATTTCTAGGACAATATTAAATAATAGGGGTGATAATGGACATCCCTGTTTCACCCCTGATCTTATTGGGAAGGCCTCTAATTTTTCTCCATTGCATATAATACTTGCTGATGGCTTTAGGTAGATACTGTTTATTATTCTAAGGAAAGCTCCCCCTATTCCTAAACTCTCTAGTGTTTTTATTAGGAATGGGTGTTGTACTTTGTCAAAAGCTTTCTCTGCATCTATTGAGATAATCATATGATTTTGGTTGGTTTTCTTATTGATGTGGTTGATTATGTTAATAGTTTTCCTAATGTTGAACCAGCCCTGCATTCCTGGTATAAATCCCACCTGGTCATAGTGTATTATCCTGGTGATCACTTGCTGTAATCTCCTTGCTAATATCTTATTTAAGATTTTAGCATCAATATTCATTAGGGAAATTGGTCTATAATTTTCTTTCTCTGTTTTTGCTTTGCCTGGTTTTGGTATCACCACCATATTTGTGTCATAAAACGAATTTGGTAGAACTCCTTCTTCACCTATTTTTCCAAATAATTTGTATAATATTGGAATTAATTGTTCTTTAAATGTTTGGTAAAATTCACCCGTAAACCCATCTGGCCCTGGGGATTTTTTCTTAGGGAGTTCATTAATAGCTTGTTCAATTTCTTTTTCTAATATGGGTTTATTTAAGGATTTTATTTCCTCTTCAGTTAACCTGGGCAGTTTGTATCTTTTTAAATATTCATCCATTTCATTTAGATTGTCAAATTTATTGGCATACAGCTGGGCAAAATATTTCCTAATTATTGCTTTAATTTCCACTTCATTGGTGGTAACATCACCCTTTTCATTTTTGATACTGGTAATTTGGTTTTCTTCTTTCTTTTTTTTAATCAAATTAACCAGTATTTTATCTATTTTATTGGTTTTTTCATAAAACCAGCTCTTAGTTTTATTGATTAGTTCTATAGTTTTTTTGCTTTCAATCTTATTAATTTCTCCTTTAATTTTCAGGATCTCTAATTTAGTGTCTAATTGGGGATTTCTAATTTGTTCTTTTTCTAGCTTTTTAAGTTGCATGCCCAATTCATTAATCTCCTCTTTCTCCTTCTTATTCATGTAAGCATTTAGAGCTAGAAATTTTCCCCTAAGCACTGCTTTGGCTGCATCCCATAGATTTTGGTATGTTGTCTCATTATTGTCATTCTCTTGGATAAAGTTATTGATTGTTTCTATGATTTCATGTTTGGCCCATTCATTCTTTAGAATGAAATTATTTAGTTTCCAATTGATTTTCATTCTACTTTTCCCTGGCTCTTTCTTACATGTAATTTTTATTGCATCATGATCTGAGAAGGATACATTTACTATTTCTGCCTTTCTACATTTGACTATGATGTTTTTGTGCCCTAATACATGGTCAATTTTTGAAAATGTGCCATGTACTGCTGAGAAAAAGGTATATTCCTTTCTATCCCCATTCAATTTTCTTCAGACATCTATCATGTCTAACTTTTCTAGTAATCTATTCACCTCTTTCACTTCTTTCTTATTTATTTTTTGGCTAGATTTATCTAATTCTGAGAGGGGGAGATTCAGATCCCCCACTAGTATAGTATTACTATCTAATTCCTCTTGTAACTCATTTAACTTCTCCTCTAAGAACTTGGATGCTATACCACTTGGCGCATACATATTCAATATTGATATTACTTCATTATCTATAGTACCTTTAAGTAAGATGTAATTTCCTTCCTTATCTCTTTTAATGAGATCTATTTTTGCCTGCACTTTGTCTGAGATAAGGATTGCTACCCCTGCCTTTTTTACTTTAGCTGAGGCATAATATATTCTGCTCCAGCCTTTTACCTTTACTCTGTGTGTATCTCTCTGCTTCAAATGTGTTTCTTTTAAACAGCATATTGTAGGGTTCTGGTTTTTAATCCACTCTGCAATTCGCTTCCGTTTTATAGCAGAGTTCATCCCATTCACATTCACAGTTATTATTACTGACTGTCTATTCCCCTCCATTCTATTTACCCCCTTTGTACTTTTCCCCCCTTCTTTCACCCTATTCCTCCTCACCGACGTTTTACTTCTTACCCCTGCCTCCCCCAATCTGCCCTCCCTTTTTTATCACCCCCCTCTCTTTTCTTTACCCTTTTCTCCCTTGCTTCTTTTCCTCCCTTCTATCAGTCCCCCCCTTTCCCTTCCCCTTTTGTTTCCCTAAAGAATGAGTTGTTTCTTTATCCCAATGAACGTATATGTTATTCCCTCTTTGAGTCAAATCTAATGAGAATAGGGTTGAAACCATGTTCCCCCCTCCTTTCTTTCCCTCTATTATAATAGGTTTTTTTCCCTTCATATGATATAATTCATCCCATTCCACCTCCCCTTTCCTCTCCTCCCCATAGACTCCCTTTTTATCCCCTTAATTCTTTTGTATCATCACATCAAAGGCAATTTATATTCATACCCTCTATATAAAGTCCTTCTCTCTGCCCAAATACATTTACAGTTCTTAAGAGTTATGAGTATTATCTTCCTGTGTAGAGATATAAACAGTTTAACCTAATAGGGTAACTTTTTTTTTTTTTCCCCTCTGTTTTTACCTTTTTAAACTTCTCTTGAGTCTTGTATGTTGAGATCAAATTTTCTATTCAGTTCTGGTCTTTTCACCAGGAAAGATTGAAAGTCCCCAATGTCATTAAATGTCCATCTTTTCCCCTGAAAGAAAATGCACATTTTTGCTGGGTAATAGATTCTCGGCTGCAATCCAATCTCCTTTGCCTTCCGGAATATCATATTCCAAGCCTTGCGGTCCTTTAATGTTGAAGCTGCCAGGTCCTGAGCAATCCTGACTGTGGCTCCATGATATTTAAATTGCTTCTTTCTGGCTGCTTGGAGTATTTTCTCCTTCACCTGATAATTCTGGAATTTGGCTACAATATTCCTTGGAGTTTTCCTTTTGGGGTCTCTTTCAGGAGGTGATTGATGGATTCTTTCAATGATGATTTTATCCTCTGATTCTATGATATCAGGGCAGTTCTCCTTAATAATTTCCTGGAATATGGTATCTAGATTCTTTTTCTGGTCATGGCTTTCAGTCAGTCCAATGATTCTCAAATTTTCTCTCCTCAATCTGTTTTCCAGATCAGTTGTCTTTCCAATGAGGTATTTCACATTTTCTTCTATTTTTTCATTTTTTTTATTCTGCTTGACTGATTCTTGGTGTCTCATGGATTCCTTTTCTTCCAACTGTCCCACTTTAATTTTTAAGGCATTGTTTTCTTCAGTGAGATTATGCACCTTTTTTTCCATTTGGCTAAGTGAATTTTTTAAGGTATTGTTTTCTTCAGTGAGATTATGTACCTTTTTTTCCATTTGGCTAAGTGAATTTTTTAAGGTATTGTTTTCTTCAGTGAGATTATGCAGCTTTTTTTCCATTTGGCCAAATGAATTTTTTAAGACTTTGTTTTCTTCAGCTTCCTTTTCCAAGCTGCTGATTCTTTTTTCATAGTTTTTTTGTTTTGCTTTCATTTCTCTCCCCATTTTTTCTTCTACCTCTTGCAATTGATTTTTAAAATCCTTTTTGAGCTCTTCCAGGAAGGCTTTTTGTTCTTGCGACCAATTCACCTTCCCTTGTGAGGCTTCAGATGTAGACAATTTGAGGCTATTGTCCTCATCTGAGTTTGTGTTGGCTTCTTCCCTATTGATACAGAAGCTCTCAATGGAGAGGGCTCTTTTTTGCTTCTTACTCATTATTGCAGCTTATTTATTTATTCTTTAAGTTGAGGTCTGCTCTGGGGGCACCAGGGTCCCTGTTTTGGGCTTCTTGTGCAGGTGTATAGGTGCTGTGTGACCGGGCTTTTACTCTGAGGCCTTTATGGTGTGTGGAGATGCCCCGCCCTGCACTTCCTGTCTGATTGAGCGCGGCCAGCCAGGTGCCCGATCTCGGCGTCTGATCCCGCCGTTCGTGGCCCTCTCAGCCGGTGCAGGTAAATTTTTCCACTGTCCTTCTTGGCCACCAGATTTTTGAACCAGGTTCCGGGAGCCTCAGTTGTTCGGCTGTGGCCCGCAGCTCCTGCTGACTTGCCCCGACCCCCTCGGCGCTGGGTTGCTGCCCTGCGCTGGGCCTCCCTTTTGCCCGAGTCAGACCGATCTTTTCCTAAAGTCTTCTAAATTATCTCTGGTTGGAGGACTGTGTCTCTCTGTCTCTTTGCAGGTTCTGTAGTTTCAGAATCCGTCCAGAGGCTTGATTTAATGTTCGTTTTGAGGGAACAGAAGGAGAACTCAGGCAGCTTGCTGCTTCCTCTCCGCCATCTTGGCTCCGCCCCCCATAATGTCATTTTAAAGATGAGGAGACTAAAGTCTAGAGAAGGGTTTCTTAAATTTTTTCCACTTGCAACCCCTGAGAAATTTCACCTTAGAAATTTTTATACAACCCTAGGTATATAAAAAGGAATACATAACTTTTTACTGTTGTCAAAGTTTTTGTGATCCCCACATTCAGTTACATGATCCTGTATGAGATCAGGAGCCACAGTTTAAGAAGCTGGGGTCTAGAAGGGGTAAGTGACTTACCCAAGGTTACATATGAAGCAACAGAACTGGGAGAATTCTAGCAGCTAGGTTGGGATCAATCTTAGTTTTTTTTTTTCCTTCCTTAATTTTATGATGTGTAAGATGATCAAACTTTTGATTTACCTTAAGATTGGTGATGTGTCTCTTGGGAGAAAACATTGACCAATTCCCTGAATAATGGAAGATTCAAGATTGTATACTAATTGGATGCTTATTATTGATTCATTCACTCAACAAATATTTACTAAAACTCCTGGCTTCTACTTTGTTCAAGGGATTATGTAGAGTTAAATGATATATTGAGGCACATAAACATATATTTACATATATAAATAAAATATAAATCATAAAGATTACTGGGGATCAAAAGATCATAGACTTACAGCTGGAAGTAACCTTAGTAATAATTTAGTCCACCACCTTCATTTGATGACAGGCTGCTGTGGGAAGATAGATAGAGAATGGCCTCAGATCCAGGAAGTCCTGAATTCAATTCCCTCTTCTGGCAACTGCTGGCTTTTTAATCTTGAGAAAATCACTGAATCTAAGACTCTGGGCAAAGCACTTCTCTCTGAGCTTTGGTTTCCTTAGTTGCAAAATGAGGGGATTGGACAAGGTGATGTCCATTGTTTCTTTCATTCCATGATTCTATAGACTAGCCTCAAAGAGGTTCAAATTTCAGAAAAGAAAAAAACAATGTTAAAAGGAATATCACATTGTCCCATTTGTCATTTGTCATGAATGGATTAATTAGGATACAGAGAGAGAATGCAGGACTCAGAAGAGAATTAACAAGGGGGTCCTACTAAGTTAGTGTAAAGACAGTTTTTTTCTCTTGAATGCAGCAAACTATAGGAGGAAAAAAAAATATACAAACGACCATGGCTTCCTGACAGTAGAGAACCAGCCCTGGAGAGAGGAATTTCATTATTAGTCATTATGTTGTGGATATTTTGGTGAATGACAATGATACTTAATCCATTTATTGAAATAAAACATTTATTGAGTGCTTTGTATGTGCCAGGAATCATACTAGGTGAAAGGGATGCAAAGATTAAAAATGAAACTTCCTGCTCTGAAGAGCTTTACATTCTATTCATAGGGGTGGGAATTGTGAGGGATTGTGAGACAGTATGACATAATGGAAAGATCAGACTTGGAGTAATGCAAGATCTAGGTTTGATCCATAAGATTTTAGCTTTTCAATGGATCTCTGAGGCTATCTAGTATGCTATATAACTGTAAAGGATTCCTTGCTGCATCAAATTAGCTAAGACGTCATTCAAGCATCTACTTGAAAAACTCCAGGGAGGGAGACTTCATTGCCTTTTATTTTATTTCATTTTATATTTATTTTTAATCTTTTAATTTTCTAATTATGTGTGAATTTTTTTTAACAATTTGTTCTTTTAAAAATGTTTCAAATTCTCTTCCACCCTTTCTCCCCTTTTCATTGAGGAGGCAAGCAATTTGATAGAGGTTATACGTGTACAGTCATGCAAAACATATTTCCATAATAGTCATGTTATGAAAGAAAATACAGACCCCCCTCTTCCCAAAAAATCAGCAAGAAAATTAAAGTAAAATAAAAGTATGCTTTGTTCTGTACTCCATGAGTTCTTTCTCTGGAAGTAGATAGAATTTTTCATCATGAGTATTTCATGAATTGAATTGCTGGGAATAGCTAAGTTATTCACAGTTGATTGTTTTAAGATATTGTTGTTAGTGTGTACAAAGTTCACCTGGTTCTGCTGACTTCACTTTGCTTCAGAAACTCATGTAAGCCTTTCAAGATTTATCTGAAAGCATCCTGCTTATCATTTCTTAGTTTATGATGATATTCTATCACAATCATATACCATAATTTGTTCAGCCATTCCCCAATTGATGGGCACCCCCATAATTTCCAATTCTTTGCCCCCAGCAGAACTGCTATAAATATTTTTGTATATATAGGTCCTTTTCCCTATTTAAAAAAAATCTCTTTGGAATACAGACCTAGCAGTGCCATTGCGAGGTCAAAGGGTATGCAGAGTTTTATAGCCCTTTGGGCATAGTTCCAAATTGTTCTCCGGAATGGTTGAACAAATTTATAACTCCACCAACAGTACATTAGTGTTCCAATTTCTCCACATCCCCTCCTTTCCTTTTCTGTCATATTAGCCAATCTGAGAGGTGTGAGGTAGTATTTCAAAGTTATTTTCATTTTAATTTCTCTAATCAACAGTGATTTGGAGCATTTTTTCATGTGTCTATAGTTTTGAGTTCTTCTTCTGAAAATGCTTGCTCATATTTTTGACCATTCATCAATTGGAAAATGACTCATCTTCTTAGAAAGTTGACTCAGTTCTTTATAGATTTGAGAAATGGGGCCTTTATCAGAAAAGCTTGCTATAAAAAAATTTCCCCAGTTGTCTGCTTTCCTTTTAATCTTCACTACATTGTCGTTTTGGCAAAACCTTTAAAATTTAATGTAATCAAAATTATCCATTTTACATCCTGTAATGCTCTCTATTTCTTATTTGGTCATAAGTTCTTCCCTTATCCATAGATCTGACTGGTAAATTATTATATGCTCCCTTAATTTGCTTATGGTATCACTCACCCTTTATGTTTAAATCATGTAACTATTTTAGCAAAACGTAGTTTCCCTGCTTAAATCTTTTAATTAGTTCTATTTTTCTTTTGCTTTGAGATCATGTTTGCTACTTTTGGCTTTTTTATACTTCAGCATAATATATTCTGCTCCACCTCTTATCTTCTCCCCTATCTTCTTTCACTTTGTCACTCCTCAAAAGTGTTTTGCTTTTTGCTACCACCTCCCCCAATCCACCTTCCCTTTTATTAGCCCTCACCTTCTCTTGATTATTTCTTGAAATATGATGTCTAGGCTCTTCTTTTGAGCATGACTTTCAGATAGTCCAATATTCTTAACTTTTCTCTCTTTGACCTGTTTTCCTGGTCAGTTGTTTTTCCAATGAAATATTTCACATTTCCTTCTATTTTTTCATTTGTTTTATTTTTGTTTGATTGTTTCTTGATGTCACATGGAATCATTAGCTTTTACTTTTCCAATTCTAATTTTTAATGAATTATTTTTTTCATTGAGCTTTTGTACCTCCTTTTCCATTTGTCTAATTCTATTATTTAAGGAGTTAGTTCTTTTCTTCAGTGAATTTTTGTTCATCTTTTTCCATTTGGCCAATTCTACTTTTAAGTAAGTCCTTCTCTTTAGTGGATTTTGTGCCTCTTTTACCATTTGGCCTATTCTGTTTTTTTAAAAAAAATATATTATTTTATTCAGTAATTTTTTGTACCTCTTTTTTCCAAATTCTTGATCTCCCCCATGATTTTCTTGAATCACTTCCATTTCTTTTCCAAATTTTTCTTGTACTTCTCTTACTTGGTTTTTGATATCTTTTTGAGATCTTCCAGGAGTAATTTTTCATCCTGAGAACTATTCACATTTTTTTTTGATGTTTTGCATATAGCTGCTTTGATTTAGCTATCTTCTTCTGAGTTTCTGTTTTGATATTCCCTGTCACTATAATAACCTCCTATGGTTAGGTTCTTTGTTGTTGTTTGCTCATTTTCTCAGCCTATTTCTTGATTTTAAAATTTTATGTTAAATTTGGGCTTTGCTTCTGGAGTAGAAGAGGTACTGTCCCAAGCTCCAGGTTTTTCATGTTTCTCTTTCAGAGCTAGTTCTAAGGCTAGTTCAGTTCTTTCACAGTGATATAATATAAGAAGAGGTGTGGTCACTGCTTTCCTGGCCTGTAGTTGGTGAGCTTTTCTGCCATGGAATTTTGACTGAGGTGTTAATTGCTACTAGTGTTCCTCCTCATCCTAGGATTGAGACCTGAAACTGTGCATGGGCAATACCACATAACACTCTCTCCATTCTAACAGTAGGTCCCCTGTAATCTCCTTCTGACCAGTTGCTTGACCCCCTTATGGTCTGTGGGCTGAGAGCTCCTGAATCCATCACTGCAGCTGATTTTCTTGCCCCAAAGCCTGCTGCTGGCTTGCTGGTACGTGGCTTGTGCTGGCATGGCCTGTGCTGGACTACACTCCACTTATATTCCAGTGAGACAGACCTTTCCTGCAGATCATCTTAGTTGTCTTGGGCTGAAAAATTGTTTTACTCTGACCTTTTGTTGGTTTGGTCACTCCAGAATCCATTTCAAGCCATTATTTAAAGTTGTTTGGAGGGTAATTTGGGAGAGCTTAGGCAAGTCTCTGCCTTTGCTTTACTATATTGACTCTGCTGTTTCAATTTATTGCCTTTCAGAGTAGCCCATTTCACTTTTCTACATTCCTCAGTCCTGGGAAGTTTTCCCTATCATCAGGTTTAAATTTCCTCCTTGTCTTTTACAACCATATATTGCTCTTAGTTCTGCTCCCTAGGAGAAAAGAGAACCAACCAGTACAATCCCTGTTCCATATTACAGTTCTTTAGGTACCTGAAGATAGCTATCATGTCTTTCCCCCTCCCAATTCCGCCTTCTCTTCTCCAGGATATTTTTTTTTTTTGCGGGACAATGGGGGTTAAGTGACTTGTTGCCCAGGGTCACACAGCTAATAAGTGTCAAGTGTCTGAGGCTGGATTTGAACTCAGGTACTCCTGAATCCAGGGCTGGTGCTTTATCCACTGCACCACCTAGCCACCCCTCTTCTCCAGGATATTTAAACCAGTACTCATATGGCATGGGGTCAAGGCCTACCACCATCCCAGTTGTCCTTCTCTAGATTCTATCTGGCATATCAATGCTATCCCCTAAATAGGAACTTCTAAAACTGGGTACACAATCTCAAATGTGATCTGGTTAGTATAAGGCATGATTACCATTTTTTCTTTATTTCTAGAAGGTATCATACTCTTACTTTAGTTTGAGATCACATTCAACATTTTTGATTGTTACATCACACCACTAATTAACATATTAAGCTTGTAGTCCATTGAAATTCTCAGATCTTTTCTTTTTCCAGACAAACTACTATCTGACCATGCTTCCCATTTTGTAATTGTCAAGTAAAATGTGTAAAGTAAATTGTGAAGTTAAAAAAAGTAAAATTGTGAAGATAAAGTAAGACACCATATTTATCCCTACCAATTTTCAACATATTCTGTTCATCCTAATGCTCTGGACTGGCACAATCCTTTTGGACACAGATATGGCTGAAAAACCCCGTGATGATCTTTTTGATACACCTTTAGAAAACCCTGATCTTGTCCTCTATACAGATGGCTCCTCATTTATGAGAGAGGGAACCCATTTTACTGGAGCTGCTGTAGTTTCTGATTATGACACCCTCTGAGCAGCTTCTCTGCCTTCCCATTTTAGTGCACAGGCTGCTGAACTTGTGGCTCTTACACAGGCCTGTAATATAGCCAAAGGTAAGAGGGCCACCATTTTTACTGACTCGAAATATGGCTTTGGCATATGCCACTTTATTGGTATGATTTGGTGTCAACGAGGCTTTCTAACATCCTCGGGCAAGGCTTTTGCCAATGGGGAGCTTATCAAGGACCTCTTAGATGCCCTGAAACTGCCTTCTTCCCTAGCTGTTGTACATTGCCCTGCCCACACAGGGAATAGTGATCCTGTTTCAAAGGGAAATGCACGAGCCGATTCTGCAGCCAAACTTGCTGTATTAGAAGCTCCTGAACATGTATTTAACCTTTCACCTTCTGAGGATATTCCTTCCAACCTAACCTATGATGATTCTGAAGTAGAAAAGTGGAAAAAGAAATTTAAGGCGAAACAGATCAATGGCATCTGGGTGTTTCCGGAAAGTAAGCCACTTCTTCCCCTGAAATTCTACCACCAGGTATGCCTCTCTGTTCACAGAAAAGGCCATTTTGGTACACAAGGCATTGTAGACTCTATTAAGAGAACCTGGATAGCACCAGGTGTGACTAATACAGCATCTCAAATCTGCTCGGGCTGCTCCACATGTCAATCTTATAATCAGTATGCTTTTAAAGCCAAAGCTTATGGAGGGCGTCCCCTAGCAAATACACCTTTTGAGCACTTACAAATTGATTATATTACTATGCCAAAAGAAGGACATTATAAATTTTGCCTTGTTATAGTTGATCAGCTCACTTGGTGGGTGGAGGCCTTTCCCAGCCCCCGAGCCACAGCTGCTTTTGTTGCCAAAATTCTTCTTAAAGAGATAGTACCTCGTTTTGGCCCACTAGCCCGCATCGATTCTGACAAAGGCACACATTTCACTGATTCGATTTTATCCCAAATCTACTCTTTCTTGGGAGTGACTCCAAAATTCCACATGCCCTACCATCCACAAAGTTCAGGCCAAGTTGAACGTATGAATAAAGAGCTTAAGAGTATGATTGGCAAATTATGTACTGAAACCCATTTGAAATGGCCTGATGTTCTACCATTGGCATTATTCTATCTACGCAGTAGACCAAGAGGAGAACATATATTTCCTTATGAAATGAGGACAAAACAATCGCCCCTCTGGACAAAACTTTCCTCTCTTCCTTTTCTATATTGTTGTTCACATATTATTAGTTAGCAAAAGTTATTATATTCTTTTTACTGTTCCGTCAAGGAAATATTTTGTTTCTTGAGGAACAAAAGGGGGGAATGTGGTAAAAAGTTTTAACAGTCGGTTAGATAATGGAGAGATGCCAGTTTTTTTTAGGACCACCCTTTTGGGGAGGAGACCAACAGCATGAGCTATGCACACCAGTCCGCCTGCGACGCACACCAGATTGCCTGCTGAGCACTCAACTTCCGGGGTGCGAGCTTAAAAGGCAAGGAGAGAACGGAAGTGGGGCCTTTTTTCCTGCTCCACTGGTCTCCTGGCTGCGCTGCACAGACAGACGCAGACTGGAGTTTGACTCGGCCCGGCTCTTGGTTAACAGCACACGCTTGACTCGGTCTCTCTCTCCAAAGGTGGCCTTCGGCTTTTGGTGAGTTTTATACGGAATATAGACTAAGCCTAGACTTAAGACGATTTGTATTGTATTTCTACTTTCCTATCCTTCTAATCAACATCACCTTGTGACTACCATACAATAAAAGCTCTATCTAGAAAAAAAAAGTCTGGGAGATAAATTAAGGGAAAGGTTAAGTAGGGGAGATTTATGATCTAATATCCAATTTTAATCTCACATACCCAAGTAGAACATCCCTTATTTGCCCAGTTTAGGGGGGTTGGCTTCTTATTCTAGGCCTAGGATATGTATTTGGTAAACAAACTGCCTCAGTGGAGGCATTTCCCACATCCATTAGGATGAATATATAGAGAGATAAAGGGAGGTATGCAAAAGACAAGAAAAAGACTTGAACTCCCTTATTCCTCATGATATGGCTTAGTGATCATTTAGAATAAAGTATGACTACCACTCCAGATGTTTTTTCCATTACTACTTCATCTCCTTCTCTTCCCACCCCTGAGTATCTCCTGATGTCTTTTATAAAATGAGTTAAAATATTCCCATGATAAAGATGTCTTGCATCTAATATTTGATTCATTTGCAAAAACCTCTCAGTGCTACATACTGAAATGGACTGGGACAGAGTAGTCTGAAATAAGGTCAGAAACTGAAGGCAAAAGAGTATTGTGGATATAGGCTATGTAGTGTACTGGAAACATACTAGACCAGGGGTTAGGAGACTTAGGTTTTAAGCCTTGGGTTTCCCACTTTTTTTTTTTTTGCAACTTGCAATTCTCCAAACTCTGCATTACATCTTCTATCTTTATGCATTTGTATTCACTTCCTGGAATGTATTCCTTTCTCTCCTCTCCCTTTTAGAATTCCTAGGTTTCTCCAAGACACAGCTTAGGTGCCACCTCTTTTGTAAAGTCTTTCCTTAGTTGTTAGCATGTTTTCCATTCTCAAATCACATTGTTTTATTTATCTGTGTAAAAATTGCATCTTTCCCTCCCCTTTCTCCCACAGTAGAAAGAATTCCCCTTGAGAGAGGTATACTTTTTCATTTTGGCTTTTGGAAGTGCTTTACAAATAAGCCTTGATATGTTCTTTTGATTTGAACTTTATGACCTGGAAAGTCACTTTGCTCTGGGTCTCACTTTCTCTATGCACAAAATAAGCAGGTTGAACTCTATGGGCTGTAGGTTCCATTATAACTCTGACATCCTGTGTTTCTAATACCGTAGTCTCTCCATGATTGGTGTTATATGAGATCTTAACAAAATGACATAGTCCAGCACCTTGGACAGCTCTCAGGTTAGATTTTTAGGCTGTGTTCCCAGAGAAAGGTGTTTCAAATTGAAATGAACAGAACTCAAACTTCTAGTGAGCAAATCCAGTAAAACATACCCCTTGTTCCTTTTAATAGATGGCTCTTTTAAGGAGGAGGAAGAAGGTTGCAAGAACTTTTTTTTTCTTTTCTTTTTAACTCTAGTAGCTATTGCATTCAAGGACCTTTCACTTGAGCAAAGGTAGAATGAAATATTTCTCTAGTGTTTGCTTGGACAACTTTCTGAAAAACGTACTGAGGGGATGGAGTGGCATCCACTCTGTGGAATTTCCTTTGGTTCCATTCTTGAAGGACAAGGGTATTAATAGTCACTGTGATTTTATTCTTAAGACAGTGAAAAAGGACTAGTGCAGAGAGAGCTGACACAAGCCAAGAAGATACTAGTTAATAGACTACCGCTGACACATACTTGACTGTGTGTCCTTAGCCAAGTCACTGTCAGTGCCCCCAGCTAACTAAGACTATACATTGCAGAGAAGGTGATAACTTGCATGGCTAAAGGAAATTCCTCACCAGGAGCTCTGCACACTGAGGAAGTCACGGTTCTAGTCCTTATCCATACTCCTTCATGATTCCTGCATCCTATTATATTCAGTGCCTATGAATCTTTTACTGTCAGCTAAAGACTGCTTGCCCTTCCTTATGTCTGCCATAATTTCTGTAACATGCTACTGGGGTTGACACATATACCTTTCTCTTCCCATTCTTATTTGCATAACTTTATCTACCCTGTAACCCTCATGGAACAGCATAAAATTACAACTTGAGAAATAGAGACCTCGTTGGGTAACAAAAGTGGAAGGAGAAGCCTATCCTCAAATGAAACCTTTAATCCAAGGGCTTGCTTGACTCTAAGTCCTATTTTGCAATGTTCTTTGAGAGGGAGAAGCATATGACAAGGTTGACACAGAACGAGGGGCCTAATTTCCTTCCTCTAGCAGTGGCAGGTTAGGGGTTGTGGCCCTGTGTGCTTTGAAAGTATAGGTCACTGATCCATTGGGCAATAGTGGATCCTAATGCCTTACTGAGAATTGGTAGCAAGGCTGACAAGTGGAAATCACTCTGCAGCTGTCATTGAACTGAGCATAAGTAAATTTCATCCCAGCTGCTGAGGATGTCAAGCATATGTTAAGATGCCATAGGGGGAAAAGGGAGACATGGTATATTTTACATCCCCTCAGAGACACCAAGCTTTTGCTAAAAGGGATTTATCCTGACTCCTTTCATCTTGAGGCCACTCTGGGGTTCTGCCTTAGTCTAAGCTGTTTTGTCAAGATGAAAAACCCCTCAGAACCCATATTAGATAAGAAGAATGTTAGTCTTATCTATCAAAAGAAACATCTATAGCCTCCTAATGGGTCTTCCACATTCTATTCTGCCCAGTACCAACCCATCCTACCTAACTTTGCCAGATTTATCTTTCTTATATACAAATTTGGCTGCGTCTCTTCTATTTTCAATTTTTGGGTGATTTCTTACTACTTTCTAATTTAAAAGACAACAAACAAATAAAAACCAACCAACCAACCCCTTAGCATGGTCCCTGGCATGTAGCAAGTACTCAATAAATGCTTTTTCCTTTCCTTTCTAAATGCATTATTCAAGACCCTCAATGATTTTGTACCATCTTATCTTTGTAGCTCCATCTCATTTACTTCTTTTCCATGTACTGTATGATCAACTAAATTGGAATCCTCTTGCTGAGTACAGTACACAGTATACTTGCTTATCACCATGCCCTTACTTATGCTCGTCCCTTAAAATTCCATTTAAGAGTCACATCTTTCAGGCAATCTTCCAGGATTCCTTGTTGGCAAAGACCTTGTTCCTCAGACTTCACATCATACTTAGTTTATCATTTACTGTTGTGCATATAGTTGTCTGTATATCTGCCTCAATCACCTCCTATAGACTTCCAGATCTACAGGGGCAATGTGGGCAGCACTTTAGTCAAACTTTTAACTGTTTCAGAACCTAGCATTTTGGTTTGCACACAGTAGGTGTTTAGTAAATATTTGTTGAAATGCAATAAAGCCATATAGTTCCATCTCCCCGGTTTTCTTTTTGAAAAGAAACTTTAAGAGGAGTTTAGAAGTCCAAGATTCAGATGTAATCTATTTAGGACAGAATCTTATCTTACAGCTTAAAAAAACATATTGCTTGCATCATCGTGTATGTGTGTGTGTGTGTGTGTGTGTGTGTGTGAGAAAGAGAGAGAGAGACAGAGAGAGAGACAGAGAGAGAGAGAGAGAGAGACAGAGACAGACAGACAGACAAAGAGAGAGATGAGGAAAAGGAGGGGGGAAGGAATGAAGAAGAGGAGGAGGAAGAGGAGGAGCAAGAGAGGTTCTAATATGTGTCTCATCTCTGTGGCATTAATTAAGTCTCTTTCTATGATCATCTCTCCTCCTTAAAATCTACCAATACTAATCTTAATACAATTTCTGCTATTCTTGAGTAAGACATTGAATTTGAAGACCCCATTTTCCTTACATGGTCCAGTACACACCTTTCCCTCTTTCCCCCCACCTCCCAGCCCCAAGGCCTGTTCTCTTGAAAGTGGATAAGAATTCAATTCAGTTCAGTTCAGTTCTGCAAACATTTACTATACTAGCCATGGTGCTAAGTACCAAAGATTCTTTTTTAAACTACACTTGTGACTTCATTATTGTATGAGGGTAGATCCAGGTGAGAAAACTTCCTCCTCCAATTCTGATCTATTCCTATTATATAATTTGTAACCTTGGAGGATTCTCTGAGGCACAGAATGATTAGATTTCCCAGGCTCACAGCCACTTAAATTGTCAGAGATAGGACTTGAATACAGGTCTTCTTGATTCTTAGGCCAGCTCTTTATCTGAAATTCCATGTTGATGAAGACAGGAAAATAAAAGGCAAAAACAATTCCTGCCCTCAAGCAACTTATCTTCTGAGTGTCTAGGAAAAGGTGTAAGGGCATTAAGATAGAAATGTGAGAGGCTTGAGTCATTTGGAAGAATAGGCTACTTCTATCAGGGAGTTTGTGTCTCTTGGGAGCTGTAACTTCTGAAGGTCTGGCAGAAAATAGAAAAGGGCTGGGGCAGTAAGAAGCAAGCATTGATTCTGAATTACCAATGGCTCAGTATTGGAATTCCATGAATTTTTGTCTGACATTTCCAGAGACAGCCAATGAAAGCCATACACTTAAGTGGACAGCCTCAGAAATTAGTGATGGAATGGAGCCAACAAGGCATCAAGTCCAAGCATTTGTTCCTGCCATCATTCCTTGCAAGGGGCTAATAAAAGAACAGACATTATGAAAGATCTTTACACAGATATAATATGAAACTAAAGGACACTATAGAGCAAGGACAAAACTTTATTTCTGGTCTGTGTAGGTTGCCTTAGCTGTTGTGGTGGCTGCTTTGTTCCTTTTGTGACATGAATAGTGCCATTTTAGAATAAGCTTCCATTTCAAGGGCAAGTGAGCAATTACAGTTTATCCTTCTGTTTTGCCTCATTTTACTCCAGCTTTTCCACAAAGTCAACCAAAAACCAAACAGTACCCAATTTCTCAGCTCCCTCCCCACACCAGTCAACTCTAGGCTTAACAGCTTAGAAAGTCTATCTCAACTTCCCTGAAACAAAACAAACCACCCTCTTACAAGACCAAGTTGTAAACCCAACATGACTGTGTTTCTGTATGTAAGTAACTATGGGAAATGACTCATATTCAGAAGCCCAGACACCCCAGAGTTACTCTTTCTGTGTGCCAGCTGACTCTTCTTTTGACTGCAATGCTTACTCCCTTTGTGGCATTTGAACAAGTAACTTAAAATCCTTAGGCTTCAATTTCCTTATTTTTTATTTATTTTGGGGGGACAGTAAAGGTTAAGTGACTTGCTCAGGGTTACATAGCTAGTAAGTGTCAAGTGTCTGAGACTGGATTTGAACTCAGATCCTCCTGAATCCAGGGCCAGTTCTTTATTCTTTATTCACTGCACTAATTAGGTGTCCCCAATTTCCTTATATTTAAAATGAGAGAGTCAGACTAGATGACTTCTCAGCTCTCTTTCTCACTATAGCTTTGTGGTGCTATTTCATAAAAGGTGTACATCCCTTGTGTTTTGTTTTGTTTTTTACTTTTTTTTTGTTCTGAGTCATAATAAAATGAGTTTTCTTGTCATGGCACTGCACTTGGGGCAGGGATCAAGGATAAATATCAGTTCCTCCAAAAGGAATTTGTTGAGATCCACTTTTTTATAGATCTCAAACTGTAAAGGTTTGCTTTTAAACCAGCATATTGAAAATTTTATTTATTTACTACTAGTCACTCAATAAATCAGCATTGATTAAGTGTTTACTGTGTTCCATGCTAAGTGCACTATGCTGAGTACAGGGGATAAAAAGAAAATGAAAAAAATGCCCTGCCCTCAAGGAGCTAATGCTCTAATGAGGGGAACAACATGCAAAAATATACATACAAGATACAGACACATATATAATATAAATGATCAATCAAACCAGCAAACATTAATTAAGTGCCTACTATATATTAGGCACTATGCTAATCTGTGGGGACACAAGAAGAGACAAAAGACAGTCCTTGCCTACAAGAAGCTTACACTCTAATGAGGACAATATACAAAACAAATACAAAGAAAACTACATACAGGAGAAATAGGAAATAAGAGAAAGAATGCACTAGATTTAGGAGAGGTTGTGAATGGCTTTCAGTAAAAGATGGATTTTTTTTTTTGATGAAAAGGTAATCTCAGAGCAGCTGGGGAGGTGGGTATTTAGCAGTCTTGAAGCAAGCTAGGGAAGTCAGGAGTTGGGGACAATTGAGCAGAAATGGGGTCAGAAGAAAGTGCCATGTGCAAAAAGGACATCAGGAAGACCAATTAAGAACCTGAATGTCATAGGGCAAATGTGTTGGCCTTTATCTCCAAAAGTCTTACTTGCCTGCAAAGCAATGTGGACTTGGCATCCAAAAACCCAAGTCTGAATTCAGCCTTTGCTGCTTCCTACTTATTATGATCTTAGGCAAATCGCTTAAGCTGTTTAGGGCTCAGTTTCCTTCTCTATTAAAGAAGGGCTTCTATGTTCTCTTCCAAATTTAGCCCTCTTACCCCATAAGCTTTCAAGCCAGAATTTCTTCTTTTATTTATAACTGTCAGGGTTTGGAAGGGACCTCAGGTTACACAGTCAAACCCCATACCTGAAAGAAGTAACATTTATGACATCCCCATCAAGTGGTCCTCCAACCTATGCTAAAAGAATTCTAATTAATGATAGCAAATCCCAGGGCAGCTGGGTGGTGCAGTGGATAAAGCACTGGCCCTGGATTCAGGAGGACCTGAGTTCAAATCAGGCCTCAGACACTTGACACTTACCAGCTGTGTGAACCTGGGCAAGTCACTTAACCCTCATTGCCCCGCCCCCCAAAAAAGATAGCAAGCCCCACTACCCTCTAAGATAAGCCACTCTGTTTTGGGTTAGCCCTGAGTGTCAGAAAGTCTTCCCCACATTGAGCCCGAGTTTGCCTCTCTGCAGTTTCTACCCATCATTCCTAGTTCTGTCCTCTGAGCCCAAAAGGAAAAAAAAAAAAACCCTCCAATTTCTTTTATACACAGTGGCCCATTAAGTACTTTCAACCTGTTCCCATGCCTTCTCTAACTCTTCCCTTTGGGGCAGCTATATGGCACAATGGATAGAAAGCCAGGCCTGAGTCAGAAAGTCCCATTTTCCTGAATTCTAATCTGACCTCAGATACTTACTAGCTATGTGACCCTGGGTAAGTCACTTCACCCAAATTGCCTCAGTTCCTCATCTGTAAAATGAGCTGGAGAAGAGAATAGCAAACTGCTCCAGTATCTTTGCCAAGAAAACCCCAAATGGGGTCATGAACAGTTGGACTTGACTGAAATGATTGAATAACAACAACAGAGTAGAACTCTCCCCTTCTCTAGGTTAAACATCCCAATTTCTTTGTCCATCTTCACATCTGTCCATTTATCAAATATTTATTAAACATATATTGTGTGCAAAGCACTGTGCTAGGACTAGAAGAGATACAGTAAGGTAGAAAGAACACGATTTTAGAAGATGAGTTCAAATCTTTCTTGACACTTAATAGCTGTGACCCATAAGAGAGCACAGTATCTTTGTTTGTTTCTTCATCTGCAAATGAATGAGGTGAGCATGCTTGAACCACCTACCTCACATTATAAACTAAAAAAGTGCTACAGGAACATAAGTTATTCCTGTTAAAAGGCAATGTCCCCACCCACATTCTTGGGGAAGAAGACAGACATATATACTTTAATATGCTGTATTAAATGGTGAGTGCTTTGGAGAAGTGTAAAATGGTTCTGTGGGTGAGGTCTGATTTAAGGGTAATTTGTTACCCATCATATGCTTAGCTACCCACACATTTGCCCCTGCAGGACTTGTACTGGCCCTCATTTGAGTAAATACTACTCACCCACCTAATTGAGAAAGATACCCAACAATTTCTGTCTAACTGCATCTGTGTGCCCAAAAAACCTGGACTAGTGCCAGCAGCTCTCCTCATTATGTAATTAGAAGGAGGCTCATGAATCTGATCTGGTGTCAGTTCTCCTTTTAAAGTGCTTGTGTTAAGTGCTGAAAATCCACTGTTTCAAGTGCCCTTGAATGGGGAGTTGCTGATTGGAAGTAGCAAAAAATTGTGTGAGCTTTATGTTATGGGGGCTTTGAAAGATTCTCTAGCCTATCACAGACCAGTCAATCAACAAGCATCTATTAAATGTCTAACAACAACAATGATGATAATGAGGATTTTAGCTAACATTTATTTTTTAAACTATTTAAAATTTTTTTTTTCTGTTTCTTACATTACCACAATATTCCGTGTATCTTTCCCTGTCCTCAAGAGCCATCCTGTATGACAAATGGTATTTTTTAAGAGGGAGGGGAAGAAGTTAGCACAATTGATTGATATATTGAGAAAGTAATAGCTAACATTTATATAGCACTTACTGTGTGCCAGGCACTTTACAAATATTATTTCATTTGATCGTCACTCTGACTTTGGAAGGTAGGGGGTTATTATCATTAAAATTGCTGAAATTATTACTACAATTATTATATAATGAAATTATTATTACAATTGGTGAAGTAAACACACTGTTTATTGAGACAGCCCATTCTGCACCTGGACATCATTTATTTTTTTTTTCAGGGCAAGGAGGGTTAAGTGACTTGCCCAGGGTCACACAGCTACTTAAGTGTCAAGTGTCTGAGGCTGGATTTGAACTCAGGTCCTCCTGAATCCAAGGCCAGTGCTTTATCCACTGCGCCACCTAGCTGTCCCGACATCATTTCTTGAGATCCCTCCTTACCTCCCTCCCTTCCTCCTTTCCTCCTCCTCCTCCTTCCACCCTCTCTCTCCTTCCCCTGTACTTCCCCTCTCTTTCCCCCTCTAATCCCCCTTTCCCTCCTCCCTTCTCTCTCCCCAACTCCCCACCTCCCAAATTCTTTCCAAGTCTTCCCTCCCAAGCCAAGTACAATAAATCAAATTCCTCTCTCACAAGACAGTCCAATACATCTCACTTTGAAGACAGTGATCCCATCATCCCTAACTCTTTTCTTCTCCCAACTAAACACACTCACTTTCTTTAGCTTATCCTTATATAGAGGCTTTAGTTGGCTGCTAAGTTAAACTGTTGATGTGTTTAATTTGCTTTTCTCTAAACCCTCCTAGATAATTTTTTAAAGAATGGCTGTCTCAAAAAAAAAAAAGATCTTGGGATTTTAGTAGAATGAGCTTAGCAAGTAGGTTTTTAGTAGACTAGGTTTCATAAAATAGTTAGCATTCATAGTGCATTTTAAGATTTGCAAAATACTTGACATCTCTTACCTTACTTGATAATAATAGGATCATAGGATTATATTATTAAAATATTATCTCATTTGATCCTCAGCACAGCCCTAAGAGGTAGGTGCTATAATTATCCCCATCTTACAGATGAGGAAACAAGCAGGCAGCAATTAAATAACTTAGCCAGGCTAGTAAGTGTGTTTGGTCAGAGTTGGTCAGACTCAAGTCTTCCTGACTCCAGACATGATCCTCTGTCCACTACTACACCCAGCTGCCTTTTGCTTCATTCCTATCAGAGGTAGGATTCCAACTCAGATGCTTTGTCTCCAAATCTAGTGGCTTTAAATTGTATCATACTTGTGAAGCATTTTAAGTACCAGACCAAGTGGATGCATTTTATTGGAGTAATAGGGAGCTACTGAAGGTTTCTTAAGAAAGTGATGGATTATCTTTTTGTAGCTTCCACAGTGTAGAAGAGTGGTCTCTTCTGAGTTTATCCTTGCTGAATGGGAATTGCTTGAATAGTTCTGACTTGTACCGTGGAATGTACATTTTGTGCCCTTACAGCAGTGTGAGGTTACTCCTCAGCATCAAATGGCCATAGCATCGGAAACCAAACTTTCATTTCTGTATTCATGGGCTGCTTGGAAATTCACTTAATATGAGCATGTATGACAATGGCTATTAAACCTGCACCACTAAATTCCATGCTAATCAACTCCCTCCCCAGAAACATGGTTATTAACATCCCAATGCTGTAGATCAAAGAGATTCCGGCTACAGTTTCAATTTTCTCTCCAATTCAGCACTGATGAAAGGTATTGAATTGATAGCCAGAGGCCCTTTCCAGCTATTTATTCACACAACAGGTAGTGGGGAACTCACATAACCCAGAGTTTTATTAAATCATTCCCACTTAGTTGTTAATGCCTCACCCCCTCCCATGAAAAATTACTTGTATGTACTTTGTATTGAGAAGCAGTGTGGCTTAAGGGATAGGAAACCAATATCTGAAGACTTGGGTTCAAGTTCACCTCTGATACCTATGTATCAGAGGGCTATGTGACCCTAGGTAAGTCTTCTACCTTCTTAGTCCTCCAGGCAACCCTCTGAGACACACACATATGCATATGCACACATGTATACATGCACACACATGCATACATGCACACACGTATACATGCACACACATGCAATGCATATGCAACACACACACACACACATATATATATACATATATACACATACACATTCTGGATGTATTTCTATATGTATATATGCTGTCTCTCCATTACAATGTAAGTTCCTTCAAGACAGGGTTTATTTCACCACTACCTTTGTATTCTAAGTACCTAGGATGGTACCTGGCTTATGGTAGACATTTAGTCAATGCTCCTTGATGAATTGATTGACTGACTGAAGTGGCCACTTTAGGAATGAACTCTTTGCTTGGGGCAGAACTCAGATATAAGTAGCCCACATGGAGAATGATCACTTTAGGTGCTGTTTCCATGATCTCGTTAGCCAGAAGAGGCATAGTTCCAGTGGAAAAGAACATTGGGTTAAGAGAAGTGAGTTCTAGTTCCATCTCTGCCAGTTATGGATATGACCATGGACAAATTTCTTAATGCTTCTCAACCATATATAGAATCACATCATGCCATCTCATAGTTGGAAGGGGCTTCAGATGACAGCTTGTATAACATGACAGGTGAGCAATACCTCTGGGCTACAACAAGCAACCCATCCAGCCTATTCTGGAAGATCTTAAGTGAAGGGGGACCCATCACATTCTGAGGTAGCCCATTCCACCCCTAGGGCATTCATGGTTTTGTTTGTTTGTTTGTTTTTGGCGAGGACATTCTGATAATCAAGGTTTTCCTATCTCAAGGCTACATCTTATCTGCAACTTTTATCTATCATTCCTACTTTTGGCCTTTGGTGCCAAACAGAACAAGAGCAATTCTTCATATTCTTTCAAATTCTTGAATGTAATGATCATCTTTCTCCCCCCCCCACCCCCACCATGTTATCTCTTCTCAAATATCCTTAATTCCTTTAACAGATCCTTAAATGATATGTTCTTAAGTAACAATCATTCCATCATTCTGAGCATCTCTTCTGGATCTATTCAAGATCTTCAGATTCTCAGAGGAATGAGATAATATTTGTAAATCACAGTGCCCGACACATAGTATGTCCCTAATAAATTTTTATTTCTTTCAAACCTTCCCCTTCCCCATTTTCCTTCTCTCTGCCATGGGAATACCTCACAGGGGTTCTGTGAACATCCAATAAGCATTTAATGTATTTTAAAGTGTTTTGTAAATTGTAAGGCATTATTCAAAGATGTGTTTTAAATAAATGCTTGTTGATTGAAAGTACTATACAATTTGTGAATATTGTATAATTGAAATTACCTCAAAAGGTATAAAATGTACACATGTGAATGTAAATTGTTATTATTGTTAGCAACAGTTTAACCAATAGAGCTAAGGATATTATTACCATACTGTTTGAGAAGTCCTCAGACATTCCAGATGTTTTGACGTTGTTCCCCAGATTCCTTGTATAGTGGTTATGCAGTGAAAGGACATTCCAAATTTTATGTGTCTTCCTTCAAGAGCTGCTTAATTGGTCACTGGCCAACATAGGGACATCTTGCAAAGTTCTACTTGCATTTTTATTTCCAACTCTATTTCTATTCCCTTTTAACATCTGGCCATCTTCTCTTGAAAATTGTATGTCACCCCTATGTATGAGGATCAGTGAAAGGAACTGAGGTGTTTAGGTTGTAGAAGAGAATGCTAAAAGGCTTTTTAACAGCCACCTTGAAATAATTGAACAGCTGCAATGGAGACTCATTCTGTTAAGTACCAGATAGCAGAACTAGTGACAATGGGTGGATATTATACAGAGGCAGATTTTGGCTTAATGTAGCAGCAGCAGTAGCATACTTCCAAATAACTACAGCTATCCTACATAGGATGGACTGTCTCAGGAAGTTTTCAAGCAAAAAGTGTATAATTGATTATTCATGATAGAGCAGGTGAGATTCCTGTTCAAATGTGAGCTGGATTAAATGGACTTTGATGGTCAAGGAAATGTCAGTTTTTCCCCTAGAGAAGAGAAGACTATAGACAAATGATGATTCTTTTCAAGCTTTTGAAAGTATGCTGTTGGGTACCAAAAGGCAGAATCAGGAGTAATATGTAAAAGTTTAAAAGAGGGAATTTTAGGCTTGATGTAAGGGAGGAGACTTTCTAACAGAACTGTCTAAAAGGAGAATGGGCTCTCTCTCTGTCTCTCTGTCTCTCTCTTTCACTCTCTCTCTCTCTCTCTCTCTCTCTCTTGAGGGTGGGGGCAGCTAGGTGGCACAGTGGATAGAGCACCAGCCCTGGAGTCAGGAGGACCTGAGTTCAAATCTGGTCTCAGACACTTAACACTTACTAGCTGTGTGACCCTGGGCAAGTCATGTAACCCCAATTACCTCACTAAAAAAAAATAATAATTAATTTAAAAAAATAGAGGGTGGGTTCTCCCTCCTTGGATGTCTTCCAGCAGGTTCTGGAAATTACTTGTTGGGTGTGGTTTAGTGGGGCTGTCTTGCAGGTATGGGCTTGATTCAATGGTTGCTGAGGCCCTTTCCAACTCTAGGTTCTTGGATTTGATGGATGATTCTCTTCCTTACAACTATGAGATTCTGTGATTCTGAAGACATCCCTGAATTCCCCTTGGTAATAAAAAAAGAGAAAACCCAACTTAAATCCCTCAATATTGCTCTCTCCTGTTCCCTCAAAGAAGAGCATTTTCTCGGGGCAGAGTTTAAATTTCTCATTTCATCCCCTCCTCCCTTTACCCCTGCCCTCCAGTTACCAGTATTTATTCCCCGCAAGCCTTCAGATTGTTGGAGATCATCCCAATGCAGCAGCAACTTGCAAACAGTTTTCTGAAGCATTTTTAATGGACAGTGTTATGGTACCCAGTGGTGTAGCACAGCAGCATCCATGGAAACATAATCATGTGCAGAGGGTTCCTATGAGTCCTCTAGGAATCATAAATAGATTGAAATAACAACCAGCTAAATCTCTAGACGCTTTTTAAAAAAACTCACATGCAAGCAATAGAGCTGATTCCAGATCAATGAAGAATATTAAATAATTTAGATGATTGAGCTATGGAAGCCACCAGGTTGAAGGGAAATCATATTTGGAGACTAGGCATGCATCGTGTCACCTGTGAGGCTACAATATTCAATGGCATTACCTTTTTGGACTGAGTAGAGGTGGATAACTGGTAATTGTCTTTTGAATTAAGAACTGGAGAAAAAAAGTCTATTTCTAATTAGTATCATATCCTGGTCCTTGGGACAGATCTTTCTTTTCAGTACCTTTTTGATAGGGGCAGCAAGGTGGCACAGTAGATAGAGCACTGGCCCTGGAGTCAGGAGTACCTGAGTTCAAATCCAGCCTCAGACACTTGACACTTACTAGCTATGTGACCCTGGGCAAGTCACTTAACCCCAATTGCCTCACTTAAAAAAAAAAAAAGAAGAAGAAGAAGAAGAAGAAGAAGCTTTGCTGCCACCAGTTAAATTATTTGGGGCAGCTAGGTAGCGCAGTGGATAGAGCACTGGCCCTGGATTCAGGAGGACCTGAGTTCCAATCCAGCCCCAGACACTTGACACTTACTAGCTGTGTGACCCTGGCAAGTCACTTAACCCCCACTGCCCTAAAAAAAATAAAGAAAAGATAGAAAAAATAGTGAGGGGGATCAGAGATGGCTTTCTGATTGACAAGACCCTTGTCTTCCCACCTAGGGTGGGGAAGCCCATTGTATTCTACTCAGGATTTGGTGGAGATAAATTCTTTGATTAGATTGCCCAAAGCTGGGGCTGATTTGGGTATATAGTTAGTCTCTTTGTCCAAGAATGACATGATGTCACTTTATCAGCCCCTCATTGGATTGAGTCTATTTCTTCTTGTAATATTCATTATCTTATTTTCATTAATTAATTAATTTACTTTTGCAGGGCAATGAAGGTTAAGTGACTTGCCCAGGGTCACACAGCTAGTAAGTGTCAAATGTCTGAGGCTGGATTTGAACTCAGGTCATCCTGAATCCATAGCTGGTGCTTTATCCACTGCATCACCTAGCTGCCCCATCATTATCTTATTCATTGTTAACCAGTTAGAGTTGATTGTCACTGTCTGGAACATTCACTTTTTTTGTGAGGCAATTGAGGTTAAGTGACTGGCCTAGGGTCACACAGCTAGTAAGTGTTAAGTGTCTGAGGCCAAATTTGAACTCAGTTCCTCCTGACTCCAAGGCTGGTGCTCTATCCACTGTGCCACCTAGCTGCCCCAACATTCACTTTTCCAAAGGGATGTCAGTCCACCAAAATGAGAGTTTTTGTCTTTCAAGAGTGCCACTGACTTCTTTTTATTATTAATAAAATGACTAATTGTCCAGAAATGATATCTCTCAAACTTTTAAAATATCACATAGTAGAAAGCAGAAAGAACCTAGTATCAGAGAACTTCATTGCAAATGCTTTCTCTGTTACTTAGGATCTGTGAGATATTGGACAATCTCTCTACTTCTCTGGACTTGCATTTTCTCAACTGTAAAATGGGCATAAGGGGCATTTGCCAATGTAAATCATTAAGCAGCAGAGGGTCCCGAAGAAGGCAGGAAGTATGGCAAAGAGCCTCAAGATCTTGCTATATCAGAATCAAGTAAAGTAATTAAAATATTTAGTTTGGAGAAGGGAAGACTTTAGTTGGGGTTAGTAGGATTTGCCCATGGAAATGGTGTTAGCTATGTTCTACTTAGCCCCAGAGGGCTAAAACAGGACCAGAAGGTGGAAGATGCACAGAGGCATATATCAATTGTATGAAAAAACTGAGGATGCTTAGCTTGGGGATGACCCAGATGAAGGATCATGGTTTCCTTTGAATATTTATTTGAAGGGCTCTTCTGTGAGGGAGAATTCCTTATTTCAGTTGGCCCCAAATGGCAGAACTAGGAGCAATGAGTGGATTTTGCAAAGGGGCAAAATTAGGCTTGATATCAAGGGGAATAAAACAACTTTGTATTAAGTATTATGGTCATCCAAAAGTAGAATGTACTTCCTCCGGAGGGCATAAGATTTCCTTTATTGGAAATATTCAGGCAAAAGCTGGATGGCCATTTCTTTGGTGAAAGGAATTCTCATTTCAGTATCAGCTGAATTCCTTTCTACCTCTCAAACTATATAATTCTGTTTTTTTGTTTTGTTTTGTTTTGGGTTTTTTTTGGTGTGGCAATGAGGGTTAAGTGACTTGCCCGGGGTCACACAGCTAGTGTCAAGTGTCTGAGGCCGTATTTGAACTCAGGTCCTCCTCAGTCCAGGGCTGGTGCTTTATCCACTATGCCACCTAGCTGCTCCCTCAAATTATATAATTCTGAAACTGATGCTGTCTGACTGTGAGGGTGGTAAAGTACTTTGCAAATGATAAAGTGCATTTGAAATTTGAAATTTTAAAAAATTTATTTTTCCCCTAGATTACTAGGCCAATCTTTCCTAATCTTTCTGTTCTTTTTTAACACCCTTAATTCCACAGATTGAGATAGGAACCCCATGGTTGGGATGTGTGTGAAGAAGGAGGATCCTAATAATCTGTTAACTCCAGAAAGACATAGATGGCATCTCAACTAGATTTAGCTTTTCCCCAAGGCTGAACAGTGTTCTGCACCCAGCCACTTAATAAATATTTGTTGAGTTGAATGGTCTAGCTATTTGTGGGCAAGGATGGAAGCTGGAGGCAACAGATCATTAATTCTGGGAGTCAGCAAAGCCAATCTTGCATCATGCTGAGTGAGATGGCAGTGGTGAATATATAATGCATGGAACAACCCCCAAGTTGTGTTTTTTTTTCAAAAGAGAATAAATGGATATGTATTTAATTTGGGGGATTCTCTTGAGGTTTTTTTGATCTGGTTGAAATTAGCCACGAAAATAATTAGCCACGTTATCATGCTTTACAAAAACCAGGGTTGGGAATGAACTTGCTGGAAACTGGGAATTGTATCCATTTAATCTTCACTGTAGTGTGCAATTTCTCTCCAATTGGATGTAAGCCCCATTGAGGGTAGGCACTGTTTACAATTTTATCTGTGTGCTTCCAGAGCGTGGCACGATACATTCTTATTCTTCTTTTTTGTTTTTTTAGTGAGGCAATTGGGGTTAAGTGACTTGCCCAGGGTCCCACAGCTAGTAAGTGTTATGTGTCTGAGGCCGGATTTGAACTCAGGTACTCCTGACTCCAGGGCTGGTGCTCTATCCACTGCGCCACCTAGCTGCCCCCCCATACATTATTCTTAAATAAATCTTTGTTGAATTGAATTGAATGAATTGTTGATCAATGCATCATTATATCCTTAGTCCACACTTTCCAAGCAAATTCTGTTTTAAGAAGACAATAATCAAATCAGAATATCCATCAAATAATTTAATTGAAAGAGCATTGGATTTCTGAGAATTTGGGTTCAAATCTTATCTCTAACATCTAGTAACTTTTTGGCCTTGCACAAGTCCCTTTCTCTTCCTGGTCTTCAATTTTGTCCCTTGTAAAATGAAGGTAATAGACTGGGAATGATGATGTCTAAGGTCTCTTTATCCTCCAATCTTAAGGGTCTCCTGTGTGTTTATACCTTCTCCCTCTGACCTTTTCCAAAGCAGGGTTTTGATATGGAGTTCTGCTCAAAGATGTCAACTTTGGCTAAAATCAGTAAAGAGCTGAAAGATTAAGAGGCTGTTCTTGTCTTCCTTTTGCTACCTGGCAGAAAATAATTCCCTCAAGACTGTTATCTGATCATGTCACTGGAAACCTGATGATTAGTCTTGCTTGGCTTTTTTTCCTATCTAAAAAGCTAGACCTTACAAAGGTAATTAAGAAACATATTCTTTCACTTGTGAAGTAACTCCTCTGGATAGTTTTATCCTTAAAGTCTGAAGCAGCTTGGAATTAAAGAATCAGGCAGCTATAAAAAAAAAAAAGCAACCAACCTAAAATGGGCAAGATAGATTTACAGCTTTTTATGTGATCTTGAAGAATGGAAAAATGTTACTGCTTCTCCAAGTAATGGTGGTAAAGAAATTGCTTTTAAGTAAACTGAGCTCTCCCCAACTACACTGGGGCTTGGATAAAGGACTGGGGAGGGGGGCATGGACATTAAGCTCCATTGGTTTGCCAGAGAAGGGAAGATAGGAGGAAATCAATATTTGTTATATAATAAAAGTTACAGGTTGGGGAGAGTGGAGAAACATTTGTGTTCTATTTCTGAAGGGAGTGGTGGAGTAAGGGCGTAGCATTCATAAGGACCAGGGGTCATATGATCATAAATTCAAAGCTCGAAAGGTCTTCAACCAGTTATCTAGTCCTACCCCCATCATTTAACAGAGAAGAAAACCAAGGCCCAGCAAGGGAAAGTGATTTGTTAAAGGTTACACATAGGATCACAGATTTCAAGCCAGAAAGGGACCTTCAGAGGCTATGTTGTCCAACCAACTTGTTTTCCAGAGAAGGAAACTGAGTCTCAGAAAGGTCAAGTAAATTGCCTAAGGACAGTTAACTTCTCAGGCAGAACCTCAATTTGAACCCAGGCCCTCTGATTACGAATTCAGCATTCTTTCCATCGTGTTAGGTTCAATCTTTTGTTATATTCAACCAACCCACGTTTATTAAAAGCTTTTTATGCCATTATAATAAATGCTGTTGTTGTTCAGTTATTTTAGTTGTGTCTGATCCTTCATGAGCCCATTTGTGGTTATTTTTGGCAAAGATACTGGAGTGGTTTGACCTTTGCTTCTCCAGCTTATCTTATAAATGAGGAAACTGAGGCAAACTGTTAAGTGACATGCCCAGGGTCACACAGCTAGTAAATGTCTGAGGCTGGATTTGAACTCAGGTATTTCTGACTTCAGGTCAGGTGTTCTATCCACTGCTTCACCTAGCTCCCCAACAGCTACAAATGTGACAGGCGTTGGGGATATAGGTACAAATAGTGAAATAATCCCTAGACACATTGAGTTTATGGTCTCATGAATGAGGCAAGAATAAACACACACAAAATATCTACATATATAACATAGATACAAAGTGAATAAATACAAATTGTCCATTGCTACATAAATATATATATATATATATATGTGCGTGTGTATATATATGTATATATATATGCACACATACAGCATACATCATATATGTGTGTGTGTGTATATATATATATTTTTTTGTAGGGCAATGAGGGTTAAGTGACTTGCCCAGGGTCACACAGCTAGTAAGCATCAAGTGTCTGAGGCCGGATTTGAATTCAGATACTCCTGAATCCAGGGCCAGTGCTTTATCCACTGCACCACCTAGCTGCCCCCTATACATCACATATATTATGGAGTTCTTTGTATTAAATTCTTGTGGGCACACTGGTAGTACTGGACAGAGGGAATATAGCTCAGCTTGGATAAGAGAAGGGTTCTGGTAGGTGTATCTATAAGTTAACTGTTTTTGTTACATTAATCAGCACCAGAATTGGGAAGCCACCTATGACACACAGTGTCATAAGGCGGAATTTAAAAAATTACTTTTAAAATAAATGCACATATTTAAAAGGTCAGGTCATTCTGCTCCTCAAGTTGAGACTTCCTGCCTTCAGGTCCAGCACTCTATCCACTGTGCCACCTAGCATACTTACATATATACCTAGAGTGTGTGTGTGTGTGTCTGTATGTGTACACATGCACATATAGGCAAGTAGGTCATAAAGTCTATAGAACGCTGGGTCTACAGTCAAGAACACTTGGGCTCAAATCTGTCCTGAGATACCTACTAGCTTTGTGTACCTGGGAAAATACCTGGGCTTATCTTCTGCCTCAGGTTGATCAACTGCAAAATGGGGATAACAATGGCACCTACCTCACTCACAAGTGTGCTGCAAGAACAAAATGAGATCATATCCGCAAAGTGTTTAGTCCAGCATCTGGTATATAGTAGATACTTAATAAATGTTTGTTCTCTTCCCCACTTCCCCCATATACACACATAGAGAAGGGAATAATTATTAGTGTTGGTGGTACTAGCAATAGTAATAGTATTGAAAGACGCACTAAAGATGGAGTTGGTGTTATAATCATAAAAATCACATCTATATGGTGCTTTAGTGTCTGCAAAGCACTTTATACTTATTACTTGATTCTATCCCCACAATCATCCTGAGAAGTAGGTGCTATTGTTATTATTCTTATCATTTTACAAAAGAGGAAACCAAACCATAGGGGGCTTAGTTTACATCCTCAGGGCCATATAGCCAGCAAGCACCTGAAGCAATAGTCAAACCCAGGTCTTCCTAATTCCAAGTGTCAAACTTTAGCTATTCTCCCATCCAGCTGCCTCACAAGACATTTGTACCCCTCAAGCATGGGTTGAAAATTGCCCTTATGTATTATTATCCACATGAGGCATCATTGTAACACATGGGACTTGACTTAATCACAAAAAACAAAATCGATATGGAGTGGGAAACAGAATGTCCTGGCATGTAAAATATGTGCATTTATTTTTTTAAAAAATATATTGATTTTAAACATTTTTTTCTTTTTAAATTTTGAGGTCTAAATTCTCTTCTTCCCACCCCTCTACCACCTACTGAGAAGGCAAGCAATGTGATATCAATTAGATATGTGAAATCATGCAAAACATTTCCATATTAGCCATATTGCAAAAAAAGCAAGAAAAATTTAAAAAGTGAGAAAATTACACTTCAATTTGTACTCAGAATTCCTCATTTATTTCTCTGGAGGGGAATAATATTTTTTATCATAAGTCCGTTGGAATTGTCTTAGATCATTGTATTGATCAAAATAGCTATGTCTTTCACAGTTGATTTTCATTACAAGATTGCTGTTACTGTACATAATGATCTCAGTGCCCAGTGGTTCTTCAAATTTCAGTTTGCCTCAGATGATAGAAGTCTTCCCAGGTTTTTCTGAAACCATGCCCGTCACAATTTCTTATAGTACAATAACACTCCAATATAATCATATGCTATAACTTTTTTAGCCATCCCCCAATTCATAAGTATCCTCTCAATTTCCAATTATTTGCCATCACAAAAAGAGCTGCTATAAATATGTTTCCATGTAGAGGTTCTTTTTCTTTTTCTTTGATACCTTTGGAACACAAATATAGTAGTAGTATTGCTGGATCAAAGGGTATACTCAGTTTGTTAGCACTTTGGAAATAGTTTCAAGTTATTTTCCAGAATGGTTGGACCAGTTTACAACTATACCAACAATGCACTAATGTAAATATTTTTGCCTATCTCTTCTAGCATTTGTCATTTCTGTTAGGCATGAGGTGGTACCCCAGAGTTGTTTTGATTTGCATTTCATTACTCAATAATGATTTAGAGTATTTTTTCATGTGGCGATAAATTGCTTTGATTTCTTCTTTTGAAAACTGCCTGTTCATATCCTTTGACCTTTTATCAGTTGGGGAATAGCTCTTATTTTTATAAATTTGATTCAGTTCTCTATATATTTGAGAAATGATTAGAAAAACTTGCTGGAAAATTTTTTTTGGATATTAATTCATTGTAGTAACTTTTGGCAAAATGTAGCTTCTCTGATTATCTCTTAATCATGGCTGTTTTTGCTTTTGCTTTGTCTGAGATCATGATAAATACTACCCCTGCTTTTTTATGTCAGCTAAATCATATTAGATTCTGCTCCAGCCCTTTATTTTAACTCTGTATCTTTTTCTTTCAAGTGTGTCACTTGTAAGCAACAGATTCTTAGATTCTGGTTTTTAATCCATTCTGCTATCCACTTCTGTTTTATGGGTGAGCTTAACATGATCAGTTATTATTGTATATTTCTCTCTATCTCATTTTCTTCTGTTTGTCCTATTCTGTCTCTCTTCATTCTGTACCCTTCTCAAAAACATGTTTTGCTTCTGACCACTGTCTCCTATAATCTTCCTTCCCTTTTATCACCCCTCCCATATCTCTTATCCTCTTCCCTTCCTATTTCCTTATTGGGTAAGGTCGATTTCTTTACCCAACTGAGTTTATATATACATATATACATGTATACATATATATGAGGGAAGAGTGTATACACACACACACACACACACACACACACACACACACACACATATGAAACAATTCCAGTGAGAGTGATGGTCAAGCATTGCTTACCTTTTCACTTTCCCCTCCAGTGTAAAAGCTTTTCCTGTGAACCTCCTTTATGTGAGAAAATTTTCCCCATTCTGCCTCTCCCATCCCCCTTCTCCCAGCACATCCCTCTTTCTCAACCTTTTGATTTTTGAGATCATTCCGACATAATCAACTCACGTCTCTGTAGACTCCTTCCAACTACCCTAAAAATTATAGAATTCTTAGGAGTTACATGTATCATCTTCCTATATAGGAATATAAACAGTTTAACTTTGAGTCCTTTATGATTGTTTTCATGTATAACTTTTTGTGTTGATTTTGAGCCTTGTGTTTGAATGTCGATTTTTCTATTCAGCTCTTCTCTTTTCATCTAGGATCTATTTAATTAAATATCCATTTTCCCCCTGAAGGATTATACTTAGTTTTGCTGAGTAGGTTAGTCTTGATTATAATCTTAGATCCTTTGGCTTCTGGGATATAATATTCTAAGACCTCTACCCCTTTAATATGGAATCTGCTAAATCTTGTGTCATCCTGAATTTGAATTGTTTGAATCGTTTCTTTCTGTCTGCTTGTAATATTTTCTCCTTGCCTTGGGAGCTCTGGAATTTTGCTACAATATTCCTGAGAGCTTTCATTTTGTGATCTCTTGCTGGAGGTGACCAGTGGATTTGTTCAGTTTCTATTTTACCCTCTGGATCAAAGACATTGAGGCAGTTTTCCTTTATAATTTCTTAAAATATGATGTTTTGGCTCTTTTTGTGATTTTAACTTTCACATATTATGTGCCAGGCACTGTGCTAAGTGTTGGGGATGCAAATAAGAAAAAGAGATAGCCCTGCCCTCAAGGAGCTGACAATCTAATGGGGGTGGGGTGGGTGGGAAGACAATACACTAAAGGAAACTGAAAGGGTATGGGGGACTGGACATCTGAGAGCACAGGTGTGGGGGTATAATGTTCCTAGAGTTGAAACCAAGTAGGACAACTGATGGAAAATGAAGAGTTTAGCTATAAAGAAAGACTATGGGAAGAATTTATTTATCCATCCTTTAGCCCTCCAGTTGGAGAGAAGAGGCAGCAGAGGGTGCTAAGAAGGTGTTAAGTGTCAAAACTGGATGAATCTCCATGATAATGGATGATGCCTGGATGGAATCTCCATGATGAGATATCAGGTCATGAGCTTTTGGAATTGAAACCAAGTAGAGTAATTTATGGAAAATGAAGTTTAGCTGGAAAGTTCTGGGCCTTCTGAAAAGGAAGATTAAGTAACATGACTGCAACAGTTTTATTCCCTTAAGAGACTGATATTTAAAACTCAGGTTCTGAGATTGATGATATTTTACCTTAGTTCTGCACCATCCCCTCAAAGTCCATGATGTCTACCATCCAGCCAGGCCAGGACTTGGGCTTTGGTTGTCTTCTGTGATGCAGAAACTTCCTCTCCTGCCTGGCACTTCCACCTGCTGGACTAAAGAACATTAGAACTACATTCACAAAGTAACCTCCAATCCTGGCCATAGGATCTTGGTATCATAGATTTAGAGTTGGGAGAGAGACCTTCAAGATCATATAGTCCAACATCCTCATTCTCTTTTTAAATGTCCATTGTGTCATCAGTTATTCCCACTCTCTGACTAAGATGATGGTGTGATCATCCCTAAAGTGCTCTCTACTGGTGAGTCACCAGAAGTAGGCAGGATCTCATCATCCCCAAAATGCTCAAATGCTCAGCTACCCATGGCAAGCAGGAGTCAGGATGGGGCAACTTGGAACATGGAATTCGCATTTATATTCATATTTCTGTTGCCTAGCACAGTGCTTGCTGCAGTATGTGCTCAATCAATATATGTTAATGAATATAATAATGTCTTGGCTCTGACCAAGTAGAATGTAAGATCCCTGGGGGTAGGGATTGTCTCCTTTCTCTCCCCCTCTCCCAGTGCCTAGCACAGTACCTTAAATAAGGGGAAAAGAAGGGATGGGAAAGAAATAAGTATTTATAGTACCTACTATGTGTCAGTCACTGTTAAGCACTTTTTTTTTTAAACAAACATGACCTCATTTGATCCTTACAACAACCCTATGAAGTAAGTGCTGTTATTATCCCCATTTTGCAGTTGAGGAAGCTGAGGCAAATGGAGCTTAAGTGACTGACTCAGAGTCACCTAGTTAGTAAGTGTTTGATGCTGGATTTGAACTCAGGATTTCCTGACTTCAAGCCAAGCGTTCTATCTACCGTATCCTCAGCTGTTTTAATCATTAATAAATACTTATTTGATGCTCCTTGTGAATATGGATGTCTCATTTTTGTCTTTGAATTTCCAGTGCCTGACATAAAGTGGGTGCTTAATAAATATTTGCTGATAGATTCATTGAAAGACTTTAAGTACTTAATAAATGCTTGTTGAATTGAATGTGAAAGGAATGGGTTAAATAAAAACATTCTCTTTAAAACTCTTCTGGGCTACATGATTTGAATCACCCAGCCCAGTCTAAAATTCATTACAACTCAATTATAAGGCTCATTAGATGCTGGCATTTGGCTTATCTTACCAAGTCATAGAGCATCTTCATCTGCCTCATAGGCAAAGATCTATTTAAATAATGTGTGGCAATGGGACCTAGTGGAGATGAAAAGAAAACCAACAAGAGAGTGAGTGTGTGGCAAGTGGATCTGTACTCAGCCTTTATTTTCAGCACCTTAATGTGGCCGTGGGCTCTGGGTAGGGCTGAAACATAATGGGAGGGGCATGTGGGTCAGGTGGTAATGAAATCAGGGCACCTCTGGCAGTTTGTCACTGGATGGGCCTGGATCCCTTCGAAAAAGGCTTTTGATTGTGCACCAGTATTTTGCCCATTATATTTATGTTCAGCTGCATTCTCCCCCTTCCCAAGTGTGCTCCCCCTATTTTGTCCCTTTGTTAATTGGTCTCAGTTTCCATCATGGAAAATGCTAGCAATGACAGAAATGTGACAGCCTCTCAAATCTGTAGCAACACATGCCAACCAACAGGGGTAATTTATACTTTTTTGCAAACGGCCTGCAAGACTATCTGCCTAGATATTATTCCTATATCCATCAGTGAGCTGATTCCCTGGCCGATCAAAAAGAGGGACTTAGGTGCCACTAATTTTTGATAGCTCTCTGTGTGCTAACAGCTCAGCTGTAGCTGTTTGGTGGGATTGGATTTCAGTGAATGGTGACAAATAAGGTTTTAGGTTTATTCTGGATCCGCATATTTTACCTTGGTTGTTGGGAAGGTTGGTCAAGTTAAACCTCGGGGAGCCAGAGGCTAGGGAAGATAAAATGCTGGCCTTGGAGTCTGGAAGAACTGGATTCAAATCCTTCCTCAGGAACTTACTAACTGTTTTAGCCTCAGTTTCCCTGTTTGTAAAATGGGAATAATAATCTTGTAGCAATTAATGGGATTGTTGTGAGAATCAAATGAAAGGACAAATGAAAAGCATTTTGTACAATTTGAAGCATTATACAAATTTCCAGTATCACAATAATCATGAGAGGCAGTGTGCCCCACCTAGTAGATAGTTGTAACGATTGGAGTGATGCCACCTGCTGGAGACTTACTGTAGAAGAGTTCCACCCATGAAGTGAAGGTCTTTGAGGGCAAGACCAGGAGTTTTTTCTTTGGCATCAGGAAGTGACGCGGGATAGTGGGAGGAGGAAGGAAGCGACTGGCGCTCGGGCTCCCTCTCTTTCCTTGGGACTCTGGTGGAGAGTGGAGCTAGAAATGTGCTCTCCCTTTAATAGATAGGAATCTAGGCCTTTCTCTCTCTTTATCAAATTCTTATTCTCCTTAATAAATGCTTAAAAGTCCAACTCTTGCTAAAGCTTATAATTTATTGGCGACCACTCATTAGATATTTTAGACAGTTTAGCTAGAATTTTAGCCCTTAACATAGTAGAAGACTTATTTTTTGAAGCATATTGGTCATGAAAACCTGAGGAAGTCGCTTAAATTCTTATGCCCATGTTGATTCTCTAAGACTGTTAATTGTTCAGAAGATGTTAATGTACATTGGCAAGAGGTCCCTACATTCCTTAAAACCAGAGGGCTGGACAAAAGTAGTTATTATTATTATTATTATTATTATTATTATTGCAGGGCAGTGAGGGTTAAGTGACTTTCCCAGGGTCACACAGCTAGTAAGTGTCAAGTGTCTGAGGCTGAATTTGAACTCAGGTCCTCCTGAATCTAGGGCTGGTGGTCTATCCACTGTGCCACTTAGCTGCCCCTAAAAGTTATTATTATTATTCAAAAGTAGTATGGGTCAGAGAATGCCCAGGTTTGCCACATTTCTTTCTTTCCTTCTTTCCTTCCTTCCTTCCTTCTTTCTTTCTTTCTTTCTTTCTTTCTTTCTTTCTTTCTTTCTTTCTTTCTTTCTTTCTTTCTTTCTTTCTTTCTTTCTTTCTTTCCTTCCTTCCTTCCTTCCTTCCTTCCTTCCTTCCTTCCTTCCTTCCTTCCTTCCTTCCTTCCTTCCTTCCTTCCTTCCTTCCTTCCTTCCTTCCTTCCTTCCTTCCTTCCTTTCTTTCTTTCTTTCTTTCTTTCTTTCTTTCTTTCTTTCTTTCTTTCTTTCTTTCTATTTTCCCCCACCTTACATGTAAAAACAAATTGCAACATCAATTTTAAAACTTTATGTTCCAGATTCTCTTCCTTCCTCCCTATCCCCCCCAAAGAATGCAAGCCATTTGATAAAATTATACGTGTGAAGTCATGAAAAACATTTCTACATTAGTCAGGTTGTGAAAGAAAACAGACAAAAAAACTTTAGTATGAGAAACTAACAACAACAACAACAAAATATACTTCCATCTGTATTCAGGTATTGTCAGTTTTTTCTCTGTAGATGGATTGTATTTTTCATAAGTCCTTCCGAGTTATCTTGGCTCATTGTATTGCTAAAAATAGCTAAGTCATTCACAACAGATTGTCTTACAATATTGCTGTTATTTTGTATACAGTACTTTTCACTTCTCATCAGCTCATATAAGTCTTCCAGGTTTTTCTGATAGAATCCTGCTCAGCTTTTTTTTTTTCTTTAATAGTAGACTACATTTATATAGTACTTTAAAGTGAGATTTCCTTGCAAAACGCAACATTTCTTTTAAAGATTTTTTTATCGGTCTTTTGTTTTTTACTTCACCTTAACTTCCAGATACAGCCTCCTCCCTTCCCTACCCAGAGAGTCATCCCTTATTTAAAGAGTTAATAAAAGGAAAAGGGAAAAAAAGCAGTTCAGCAAAATCAATGATATCCTCCTGATTCCAGGGCTCCTGCTCTGTCTCCTGAACCACCTCCTCAGTGAGGAGAGGGACTGTCTGTGCACCTAGCACAGTGTCTTGCCCATAGTATGCATTTTATAACAATATTTAATTTATATAGTGATTTAAGCTTTGCAGAGAGAACCTTTGTACACATTTCATTTGATCCTCTCAATAACATTTGATGGATGTATTATGATCAAGGACAGTTTACAGATGCAGAAACTGACTCAGGAAGACTAAATGACTTACCCAGGTTACATCACTGAGAGGAGTCAGATTTGGAATCTTGACCTTCCTGAATCAAAGTCCAGTTATTTTTCCACTATGCTGATCTAAGCACTTATTTAAAACATTTTAGTTTTATTATGGAGGTAACAAACATTAACCAATCTGAACATTTCTGTATAAAAGGACTAAAGGAACATCCATTGTACATGAAATGGTGAGTTTTTATCATGTGCAGTTAATTTTTAAGTCTGTATTAAATTCAATAGATTAGTAACAAAATTAGTCCACTTGAATACCCTTCTACCCTTCTGACCTTTTCCCCTTCTACTTTGTCAAAACAACAAGTATTTATTAAACACCTACTATGTGCAATCAGACATTGCAAGACAAAAATAGGACTTGAAAAATATATTTATTGACATTTTCCTTTTAATTTTTTTTTTTTGCGGGGCAATGAGGGTTAAATGACTTGCCCAGAGTTACACAGGAAGTAAGTGTCATGTGTCTGAGGCTGGATTTGAACTCAGGTCCTCCTGAATCCAGGACCAGTGCTTTATCCAAGGCTCCATCTAGCTGCTTCCAATTTAACTTAATTTTGATAATTATTGACACTTTTTTCTGGAAAGTTTATCAATACCTACCTTCCCTGGTTCCCAAACCAATAGAAGTTCTCTCCTGTGACAAATAAGTATAGTAAAGCAAGATGAATCATCCCATTGTCTCTGTCTACAAATGCATGTCTCATTCAGCATGGCTCCATCACATGGTGAGTGATGTGCTTTGTTATCAAGCTTCTAATTGCTCACTGCCTTGATCAGATTTTTGAAGTCTTTCAAAGTTGTTTTCCTTTATGTGATTAGGGGGCCATTCTCTAAGTTGCTCTCTTCATTTTGCTCATTCTGCTCCATTTCTATTTATGCCAATCTCCTCTCATCTCTGAATCCATGAGATTTGTCATTTTTAATAGCAAAATAATTGCCTATTTTCACATGCCCAGTTGTTTAGCCATTCCTTAACTATTGGGCATGCTCCAAATGCTCATTGAATTGAATTAAGATTTTGACCTGTAGACAAGTGTGCACACAGAAATTGCCAGTGCCTATGAGAAGTGGTCCATGCATCTTCCTGAGGCAGCCTCTATACCCACCCTCCCTCTTTTCTAAGGCCTTTTGGCCCCTGTGAGATGAAAAGAACTCTGTTTTCCTTTACCCCCTTCTGCTGCAGTTGTAGCAATGAATCTTTTGCCCTCTGTCAAGCCTGTGTCCTTGCCATTCCTCAGAGACACTAAACAAGATAAATGGTGGGCTTGGGAAGGATGGGAAGACTGACTTCTGTGGTGACACATCAAGATCGCTTCATAGAGCCTCTTCCAAGCAGCTCCCGGATTTGGTGTTTGATGTTGGGAGTCGGGATTTACTCACACACATTAAATGCAGCCTTGGATGACCTCCATGCCAGGACATTTGTTTGGGCTGATTATTCCAGAGAGAGGGAGAAAGGGAGGGAGGGAGGAAGGAAAATAATGAAAATTCTCTTCCTAGACAAAAAGAAGAATTCAGAGCTTTCCAAAATGGAAATGGGCTGTAGACCTCCTTGCTTTGTATGCACATGGGCATTTCATCAGAGCATCCTTTTCTCTGGTATCATAGAAGTCTCTCTCATGTTAAAGTCCAAAATCCTTGTGCTGGGATTATGTTGATATCATGCTCAATTTGTACAGGAGCTGGAAACTAGGTGCAGAATTTGTATGGATGAAAACTAGTTTAAATCCATATATTTAGGGATAGAGTTTTATACATGTGCATGTTTACACTATTTTCAGTTGGTTGATGCACTACTTATATAAAATGGCTAAAGGTGATCTATCTACTTGGGATTTGGATGACAGATTTAAGATAGGTGCATGTATTTGTTATTGTTCATGTCCAGCTCTTTGGGACCCTCTTTGGGATTTTCTTGGCAAAGATACTGGAGTGGTTTGCCATTTCCTTCTCCAGCTCATTTTACAGATGAGGAAACTGAGGAAAATAGTTACATGACTTGCCCAGGGTCACATAGATAGAAGGTATCTGAGGCTGTATTTGTACTCAGGAAGATGAGTCTTCTTGATTCCAGGGCTGGTGCTCTCTCCACTGTGTCACCCATCTGTCCTAGTGCATGCATACAAGGACAAAATCCCTAGCCTAACCCTACCATTAACTCTAATAATAACAATTTATGGCTAGAGAGAGGAAGTATTTTGTAATATATAGAGAACCAACCTTGAAGCCTGAAAGACTCAGGTCCAAGTCATGCTTCTAATACATATGGACTGAGGGAGTAAGCGACTGGGCAAATCATTTAAACTGCTGTAGGCAAAACAAACAAAAAACCCAACAACTCTCAGACCATAAGGATAGCAAGTAGTATTAGTTGAAGGAGTTTCTTCACCTTGGAGTCCCTTATACAAATGAAGTCACAGGCTTAGGCCCTGGAACCTTACGGACTGGCAAAGCCATTTATACAGATCACTTTATTTGATCCTTATAAATGTGTGGTAGGTCCTATCATTATCTTTGTTTTATAGATAAAGAAAATAATTCTTACATTAGGTGACTTGTCTAGGGTCACACAATTAATAAATAAAATATCTAAAATAAAATAAAATAAATAAATAAAATATCTAGGGTGGTATTGCAACATGGTACAGTTATTTCTTCCACATCATTACTTTCCCCATCATGATTTTGATATATTGTGGGTTGGCTAAGGAATTAAATGAGGATTTTTTGGTAGTTTTGTGAAAGCCACAGATGACACCAGCAGATGACACAGAAAAAAGTTTACAAACTCAGAGATGCATAAAATGTATATATAGTATGGTATAACATCAACATATTCTGTCTTTAATACCATAAGAATTCACAGTTCTCTGGCTTGAAGAAAAGGCAAAAGATATTTACATGGATTTTCCAGACTGCAAAGGTACCACATCCCTAACCCCCATGATATGGAAGGGATAACTGTACCCTACTCATTAAAGGTAGCTAGGTGGCTCAGTGGATAGAGCACTGGACCTGGAATCAAGAAGACCTGAGTTCAAATCCATCCACAGACACTTAGTAGCTGTGTGACCCTGAGCAAGCCATTAACCTCTATTTGCCATAAACCACTGGAGAAGGAAATGGCAAACCACTCCAGTATCTTTGCCAAGAAAACCCCACAGACAGTATTGGTGTGCTATGGGCCTTAGGGTTACAAAGAGTGAATTGGACATGACTGAATAACAACCCTATCCTCTGTACCTCACTGCCTCTGTTGTAATTTAGAAAAACATTAATCAAAAGTATTTATTTAGTTCCTCCTATGGACCAAGCACTGTCCCAGGTGCTGGAGACACAAATACAAAGAACGAAACCATCCCTATTCAAATTGAGCTGTACACATGACCCTTGGTGTAGAGGACACTGCAGGCTTTCCCTTCTAATTCATAAGTCCTTGGGATAGGTTCATCTTCATTTGAACCCTAAGAGAATACATAAAGACTCCATAGAGAATCATTTTGTTTGCAACTTCAGTTCATCAATGGTAAGGGCTTCCAAGAAAGTAATAGTGTTTCTTTGGGGAGAATGGTTGCAAAAAACATAAAAAATTTAGGCCAATCAGAGCTAATTGACTAAAATTTCAGAAGTCTTGCAGGGCTTGTCATAAGCATGGCACATAGCTCTGGATTTGGCATCAGAGGACCTGTTCTGGAGTCTCTATTCTGCCACTTATTACTTATGTGATCTTGTGCAAACCATTAAATTTCTCTGAGACTTGTTCTGTTTTCATTCATAAAAAGGGGGTAGGGGTTGGACTAGGTGTCCTAAAGCCTCTTTCAGCCCTAAATCTGTTACTATTCTTTCAATATGTACATTAAAACATAGGCCCCTTTTCTCTAAATAGGTAAAAAGTACACCAGAAAGGGGAATAATTGCATACTAGACTTCAAGCCAAGTGGAGGCTGCATGGTAGATAGCACTGACTCAGGAGTCACAGAACTTGTGTTCAAATCGTGCCTTGGATGCTTACTACCTGTATATCTTTTGTTTGTTTCTTTTTTGTTTTGCTTTGTTTTGTTTGTTTGTTTGGGGTTTTTTGCAGGGCAATGAGGGTTAAATGACTTGCCCAGGGTCACACAGCTAGTTAAGTGTCAAGTGTCTGAGCCCGAATTTGAACTCAGGTCCTCCTGAATCCAAGGCCGGTGTTTTATCCGTGGCGCAACCTAGCTGCCCCACCTGTATGTCTTTTGACAAGCTGTTTAACCTCCCTGGTACCCAGTTTCTTATCTGTAAAATTCAAAGGTTGGACCAGGGAGCCTCTGAGATCTCTTCTAACTCTAGATTTATGAGTATATAGTTCTGTAACAATTCATTTGTGGTCTTTGGGCCTCAGTTTCCTCATCTATGAATTGAAGGGGTTGGACTAGATGGACTCTGAGGTCCCTTAGGAGCCATGATTCTATGACCATGAGGACTTGTGGGCCTTGTTATCTGCCTTTCTGATGCACCTTTAGGACCTCTACCCTTGCTCTCTGCCCTGTAGCACCATGCTCCTGTACAAATTGTGTCCTTCAGAGTCTTCTTTTTCTCCTTCTATCCCTAGCACTTATTGAAGTGTCTGGCACATAGCAAGCACTTGATAAATAGTTTTCGATGAATTTATTCCTTTATTCATTCACCTTTTCACACATTTATTTATTTATTCATCTTATGATTTAGCAAAAGGTTGCAAGGGAGCTAAATTCCTGGCATGACCCAAAAAACCACAATAGAAGCACCAAAAAGAAGGGAAGGGAAAGTTCAAAGGAGAGGATAAATATTTGCAAGAAGAAAATATAAAGGTGAAGAAGATTACCAATAGAATAAGGACACAACCAAGTTTTTAAAAAATTGACGTACTATAGGCAAAGCAGAGGGAAGCAGGAAAAATGCAAGAATAGCAGCATCAATTCTCTTTTTGAAAACTAGAATAGAACCTTGAAGTTCTAGAACCAGAAGGAACTTCAGTATCTGGTCCATCACTTTTATTTTACAGATGAAGAAACTTTACCTCAGGGAGTTGAAGGGACTTGCCCAGGATTGCACATGCAGAGCTGGGATTTGAATCTAGGTCTTCTGACTGAAAATCCAGGTCTTCCTCCATTACACCATATTCTCTTCCTATGAATTAATAACTTGATCAAGTCCTTGGAGAATCCTAAGAGTACCTACCTTTCCGTGGTATATTAAGGGTTTCCTGGTAAGGAAAAAGTCTTTCATTTATAGCTGTTTCTCCCCCTGTTCCTTATTTTCCTGTTGTAAGGGAGAGGCTTGGTTTTTCATCCATTTCCCTTCTTCCTTCCCTGCTCTGATATATTTTGCAAACTACAAAAAGTTCGGCCCATGCAGTTGACTTCTGCGTATATTCCCATGTTGGAAAGGATTTGGAGTATCTTGCATTAAAATATATAGTGCTTCCAACTTGTGTCGTCTCAAAAAAGGGAGAGAAAATTACTTTCTCTCTCATTGTAGAGAGGGAGCTGTGGCTCCTACCAAAGACCCATCATCCTTCCACCACCCCCATCAGTAGTGGAAATGATTGGGGGGTATGATTTTGGGACTCCACTATTGCCCTCTTTTTTGTAGTTGATACTCCCATTTTGTGAACGACTGGGGGGGGGGCGGTTAACGACATAGACACAGGAACAGAAAGTTTGAGAAGCCAATTATTTATGAAGCGTGAACCATACTGCTTTTTAATGTAAATTGTGTACAATCCTTCCTGGGATCTGAGGCTGCAAATTAATATCTCCATAAAATATGTCCTTGTGTAAATTTCCAACTGAGGAAGAAAGGAATGAACCCAACATGAGGTGAGTTCAATAGGAGATGCATTTCAGCTTTTCCCCCAGGGTACTGACATGTGTGGCCTCCTGCACAATATGGGGCTGTTCCAGCTACCTGATGCATGGAGAAGTTACCCAGCAGAACAATAACCCTCATTCCATTTCCCCAAACAGAGATAAACCAGTTGATCTGCACAGTGAATGACTAAAGGAAGCAAAGAAAGACTTCTGTGGTTTGTGAATAAGGCCGAGCTGTATATCATGAAAAGTTATGTGTGGCAGAGGGCTCCCCCTCCCCACCAAGTTCATAGCTCCATTGGCCCAACCTCATTCATTCATTTTGTCTGCTTCCCCTGCTCTCCATGAATGCAGAATGCTAATGCTCTTCGATGAGATGATGGTCTACAAGTTTGGATGGGGTGAAGTGGTATCGTGTCCTCTGGGGATAGAAGTCTGCAGGCAAGGGGGTCTTTATGAGGCTTTGGAACAGTGCCCTGTACTCTGGAGGACACTCAGGAGAGAAGATCCGGTGGCAATGAATTTTAATGTCTTTAGAGAGGCCCAAGTTGCCTCTTTGTTTTAAAGGTATGCGATTCTCATACTCAATGAGGCAAGAAATCTAGATTTTTTTTTTCCAACCTCTGCATCTTAATCATGCTAAGAATGGTGGCTGGTAGGTTCAGTGGATAGAGGTAATTGGTATTTGAGCTGTTTTTAGTTCTCTTATCTCTATAGAATTAGTGGCTAACCACAGCTGAATTAGGGCAAAATTACCTGTTAAAATTGGATCTGTCTCTGTGTATCAAGCCAAATCAATTCAGTTCAACAAACATTTCTTAAGTACCTTCTCTATGCAAGGCATTGGCGATATAGAGGTAAAAATGAACTAGGCCTTACCCTCAAGAAGCTTACATCTATAGGGAGATGTGATGAAGGAATATAAACACACAGATAAATTTATATACTGTGGTAAAATGGAATTTGGCAGACTGATTGGGATGGGCTACACCTGGCCTATCCCGAGTGACGTATGCTGTTGATGTCAGCAGGAGAAACCACTCTCCAATCCAGTTTGAAGGACCTCCCCTTTGGGGGAAGGAGAGAAAACGTTGGCTGAGGGGAGCACACTCTTTTTCCGGTGGTGTAAGCTGCAGGAGCTGGCAGAAAGAGTTTCTTTCTTAGCAGTTTTGTCCTGAGGGAGCTGACTGCAAAGCTGTTTCCCATTGAAGCTATGGACCCCAGGTGGTGAGTTACCATATGAGCTCTGCTCTTTTGAATTAGCTGAAGTGGAAGTGAATTTGGGGATTATATAGATTTAGTTTAGAGTTAGGGGGGGATTATACATTTTTTATTTTTTCTTTTCCCTTGTCTTTGATTTTATTAATTTCACCTTTGCTGTTTGTTTTATTCCCATTAATAAAACCTGATTTGTTTGTGGAAAAGAGGCTGTTTGGCTTCTTTCTTACTGGCCTGGGAGAAATATCTAAAAAGGCAGGTTAGAGGGAAGGGAGCTTTGGACATAGAAGTCCCTCATTATTTCTGGGACCTCAATATTATGGTTAACCATTCAATTAACTCTCCCTATATTAAATTTGGCCCCCACAATACCTATTAGTATGAATAATAAATCCCTTGAGGTGGTCACATATGTTTAAATCAGTTAGGTGGCACCATGCATAGAGTTCCAGGCATAGAGTCAGGAAGACCTGAGTTCCAATCCTGCCTTGGACATATACTAGCTATATGATCCTGGCCAAAATCACTTAACCTGCTTTGCCTCAGTTTCCTCATCTGTAATATTAACAAGCAAAAGAAATGGCAAACTACTTCCGTATCTTTGCCATGAAAACCCCAAATGGGGTCATGAAAAGTCAGATGCTACTGAACAACAATTTGAAGTTGTACTACACGTATGTAAAATATGATAATTGGTTCCAGCCCAATGGAAATATGCAATACAAATTCAAATAAGGTGACTGTTTCATGGGGTTCATTACTCACAGTAATCGGGATTTAGCTCTGCATGAATAATATCAAAAGTTGCTTAGATATCAAAGTTGGAGTCTCATTATTATTTAACAAGAATTTCTCTAGCCATTTGAAAGACCTACTAATGATGTAGGAATGAAGATATGTGATCCTTGTAGAAAACAAGTTGATCTTGGGGTTTCCAGTGGGTTTCAGAGTGTGATATGGAAGCACAAACAGTTAACACAAGCTTCAGCTGTCCCGAAAGAGAGTCAGAGCTTCCAGGAATAGGGAGTTGAGGTTCCCCTATAGTTTTTGCTCTTCATATCTCATCTGGAAAGCTGTGTTCAGTGATTTCTCCCACAGTCGAAGGAGATTGATAAATTAGGGAATATTCAGGAGAGGATAGACAACTAAGAAGCCCACACATTGGCTGACTCCAACAGCATAGCAAGATTTCCTCACCATAGAATGGGGAAGGTGCCCAAGCTCATGTCATATTAAGATAAGTTGATGGGACTTAGGGTGATTAACCTTGAGAAGAGATGACTCAGGGTGACATGAGGAATCTTTTCAAGTATTTGAAGGGCCCCTGTGTAGAAAAGAGATTAGAGGGTAGCAAGAACAACAGCAGAAATTAAGTAGGCAAATGTAGGCTTGATATCAGGAAAATTTTTCCTTACCATTGTTAAGGGCTAAAATTCTAGCTAAACTGTCTAAATTATTTAATGAGTGGTCGCCAATAAATTATAAGCTTTAGCAAGAGTTAGGCTTTTAGGCATTCATTAAGGAGAATAAGAATTTGGTAAAGAGAGAGAAAGGCATAGATTCCTATCTATTAAAGGGAGAGCACATTTCTAGCTCCGCTCTCCACCAGAGTCCAAAGGAAAGAGCGCGAGACTGAGCGCCAGTCTCTTCCTTCCTCCTCCCACTAGTCCGCGTCATTTCCTCCCGCCAAAGAAAAGACTCCTGGTCTTGCCCTCAAAGACCTTCGCTTCATGGGCAGAACTCTTCTACAGTAAGTCTCCAGCAGGTGGCGTCATTCCAATCGTTACACCATTAGAGCTATCTTAAAGTGAAGGTGAAGGGGCAGCTAGGTGGTGCAATGGGTAGAGGGCCAGGCCTGAAATCAGGAACACTCATCTTCATGAGTTCAAATCTGGCCTCAAACACTATATGACCCTGGGCAAGCCACTTAACCCTGTTTGCCTCAGTTTCCTCATCTGGAAAATGAGCTGAAGAAGGAAATCCAAAGACTCCAGTATTTCTGTGAAGAAAATACCAAATGGGGTCATGGAGAGTCAGACATGACTGAAACAACTGAACAACAACAAAGTGAATTGGACTGTGTTGAAAAGCAGAAAAGGAAGCAGATCCTCCCTTCGGGGAGTCCTTCAAGTAGAGAGTGGATCACTATTTGTAAGGTATATTATAGTGTAGATCCTAGCTTCTTAAACTATGGGTTGTGACCCCATATTGGGGTCACTGAACATGTGTGTGTAACTGAACATGGGGGGGGCACTGCAGCCTTGATTCTGAATGCACAGCATCCATACTTTGCAGTGTGTGTGCTGTCATGCAGCCATGTAAAAATTTCTTGGGTGAAAAGTGGTCACAAGTGGAAAAAGTTTAAGAAGCTCTGGTGCATATTACTTTTTATTTTATTTTTTGGTGTATATTATTTTTGTGTAGGGTTTAGACTAAATGACCCTCAAGATCCTTTTGAAGTCTTTAATTTTGTGACTAAGAAAAGAAAATTCCATGTGTGCCTACCCCCTATAACAACCATAAACAAGTTGTGGTGTGGGGGGAGGGAGGGAGACATATTCTCATCAAGCCATATTCATCCTCTGGTTGGTTTGGTGGTTGATAGGGGCAGCTAGGTGGTACAGTGGTTAAAGTTGGGAGGACTCAAGTTCAAATATCACCTCAGACACTTACAAGCTGTGTGACCCTGGGCAAGTCACTTAACCCCAAGTGCCTTAAACTTCTGTGGCCATTGCCAGTTGTCCTGATTGTATATCTTGCCACTGGACCCTGATGGCTCTGGAGGAGAGAGTGAGGCTGGTGACCTTGAACAGCCTTCCCTCACTTAAATCCAATTCACTGCAAGTTATGACATCACCTCATGGTCTTCTTTGAGAAAGGACAAATAACAACAAAAAAACAACAAGGTACTTTATACTGGAATAGTTCGAATTAGATTAGTGCTTTGTTTCACAAAATAATTTTCTCATAACAGCTCAGCAAGTTGGGCAATATAGGTCTTTTCATTGATTCTTTGGTTCAGATCTGTGCTTTCATCAGGGCAAGTCCTTCCACTGAGGCAGGACAGCAACTCATTTGTGATTTGTAGTTTTAGTGAGTTTCCAGGGGCATTGAGAAATTAAATGACTTACCCAGGGTCACTTAGATAGTAGGTACTATGTTTCAGAAGCAGGATTAAACCTAGGTCTTCTAACACTGAGCCTAGCACACTGACTCTGCTTCTATCTCTGTCTTTCCCTCTCCCTTTGTCTCTCATTCCTTCTTTTCCTCCTCCCTCTCACCCTCCTTTCTGTCTTTCCTTCTTTCTGTGTCTCTCTCCCTGTCTCTCTGTCTCTGATTATCTCTGTGTCTGTCTGTCTCTTTTCTGCTCCTCTCTCCCTCTTCCTGTTTCTCTCTCCTCTTGTCTCTCCTTTCTTTTTTCTACCACCTCTAAATGCTTCACGCAAATCCAGACAACGTTAATGGAACTAGCAGAAGAATTCTACACATTGGTTGGATCCTCTCTGGAGGATTTATACAAAGACTTGTACAAGATTTCTATAGGTTGAGAGGGAAAAAAATCATTTGTGATCTGAGTGTACTAGATGACTTGGGGACACAGTACACTAGATCAGGAGTCAAGAAGACCTGAATTCAAATCCTACCTCGGACAATAACTACCTGTGTTATCCTGGAGAAGGTACTTTATTTTTCATATGGCTTCAGCTTTCTTATCTTTAAAATGTACCTAATAATACCTACCTCTCAGTTTTGTTGTGAGTATAAGATGAGATAATATTTAAAAAGTCCTTTGCAAACCTTAAAGTGATATATAAATCCTAGCTATTACTGGCAAAGGGAAAACATTTTCTGGTGATATCATAGATCTTTTGAAGTATTGTATATATGCTTTTTTATGTATGCTTTTCTCTTTTTTTCTTCTGTAGATTTTGAGGTTGATCACTTTTCAGTGGTCTTAGAGCTCATTAAGGTGTCTCTATAATATTCTGAAGCTTGATAAAATAATTATGTTAACTCAAAAAAGTCCTCCCCAAATTTCAGGAAGGTACCTAGGTGGGGCCACACCTGAAATCAGTTCAGATCCTGACTCACGGACTCAGATCCTGTGACCCTGGGCAAATCAGTTCACCTCTGTCTGCCTCCATTTTATCATCTGTAAAATGGGGACAATAATAGAACTTACCTCCCAGGGTTGTTGTAAGGAGCAAATGGAATAACTTACATTAACACCCTTTACAAATCTTAAATCTCGCTCTCACTCTCTTGCTGTCTCTCTTTTCTCTCTTTCCCTCCCTCCCTCCCTTCTTTTCCTCTTCTCTCTCTCTCCTCTTTCCCCCTCTCCCCCTCCCTTTCCCTTCTCTCCTTGCCTCTAGAGGCAGCTAGGTAGTACAGTGGCATTGGCCCTGTAGTCAAGACGACCTAAGTTCAAATCTCACCTCTGGCACTTACTAGCTGTGTAACCCTGGGCAAGTCACTTAACCTCAATTACCTTAAAAACAGCCAGGGCAAACTCCAGTCATCCTGATCTATATCTTGCCACTGGTCCCAGATGGCTTTGGAGGAGAGAGTGAGATTGATGACCTTGCACACCCTTACCTCACTTAAATCCAATTCAGTACAAATCATTAGATCACCTCGATATCATGGTCCTGTTCAGGAATGAAGGACAGGGTAGCTAAGTGGCACAGTGTATAAAGCACTGGCCCTGGATTCAGGAGGACCTGAGTTCAAATCTGGCCTCAGACACTTGGCACTTACTAGCTGTGCGACCCTGTGCAAGTCACTTAACTCTCATTGCCCCATTAAAAAAAAAAAAAGAATGAAGGACAAACAACAACAACTCCTGGCTTCTCCTCTTCACACACAGACCCATGCATATATACAGACACATATATACATACAAACATATATACACATCCATTTAATTGTTTAACATATATAACATGTATAACAGATATAATAGCTTATAAAACACGTATGTGCATATGTATATATATATGTTATTACTATCAGTAGTATTTTAACTATCAGTGTTATTACTATCAGTAGTATTTTAATGTTAGTAGTATTACCCTTAATGTAGATAACTTTTTGGGGGGATGCATAGGCCATACATAGTCGCACAGGAAAGAGGCCAATGCTAGGTTGCAATCTTCATTACTGAATCAAGTATTCAAATTCCTAAGATCACAGATCTCTCAAAGTATCTTAAGTCATCATCTTTCTCTGCTGTACCCATTAAAAAAAAGAATCATGAAACATACAGTCACTCTATCAGGTGTTCTTGCTGCATTATTGTTCTTTTTATGAGAGTTCAATCTAGAGGAATGATTTTTTTCTTCCAGTAATGATAGTGACATAAAGAAAAAAAGTATCACCCCATTTTAAAACATTTAAAAGAAGATTAAACATTAAAATAAATAATATCTAATATGTTTGATAAAAATATAATCATCAAACAATAACAGAACAGGATCTAATGTTCCTTCTGTCTTGGACAACTGTGTGACTGTAACCATGTGATCCATCATGGAAACCATCTATAATATTGTATCCATTCCCTTCTCACATTTTCATTGAAGATACATTCAAGAATGCATGGATTATTCACATAAAAAGTTTGACACATGAAAAATAGGTATATGGGTGGGTAATTCATGTATCCTTGTAATTACATTAAAAATATGATAGGGTCTGATTTTCTCCTCAATTGTCTCCTTCACGGAAAACTTGAAATCAATACCTTGACTTTTCCAAAATTATACAGTCTCTGAGTCAATTTTATTGCGTTTCTGTGGTAAAATCCAGTCATTCTTCCCAACTTCCTCACAAAAACAAAGTACATGAGGTAACCAATAGAAGTACTATACTCAGGATACATTGGTTTCCCTATTGTTATGAGGATAGATTTCCATAGAGATTCTGGCTGATCTGTTCCATTTCACATATCTGTTGTCCTCCTTCCCTTTTCTTTTATGAATGCTCATGGGGTAATATGGATTAATTGGATCTCATGCCACATTGTTTACAAGCTTGATTTTACACGACTGATTTTTTGCTCTTCTTTGAGATAATAATGCTTCTAATTTTCCTTGTGTTTCATAAATAACCCTGAGCTCTCAACCAACATTATCTTTGGCTCTCATGAATCCGCACCTAGAAATTATCATCATGGTGATTTTCCTATGTCTTCTTTGAACAATGTTGATAGAATAAATGGCTTTAATTTGATACTTTTTCCATTCGGCAGAATTCATGGCTTGTTTAAACAGGTCACATTTGAACTGCCACAATCCAGGAGAATGTTAGTTTCTTTATCTTTTCTGGTACTGGTTTTCATTTTTTCTCTAAACAGTCAGGCTGACTGAACCCAGAAAATTCTGAAATTACTTTTCTCCTTGTATAACCAGTTGTTTCCCGTCAGTTAAAGTGCACTCAATTTGTTAGTGTGTTTGTAGGGGCAAGGTGTAGGGATAAGTTGTTGTTTGGTATTTATCACAACCAGAGTAAAGCAGTACCTATTTCACAGTATTGTTTTGAAGTTTGTAATACAGTTTGAATTTCAAAAAGGTATGTGTGTGTGTATATGTATGTGTGTGCATGTGCGCGCGCATGCACATACACCTGCCCTGGCATAGTGGATAGGGAACTGCTCTCAGGACTAGTAACACCTGGGCTCAAGCCCTGCCTCTATAACTGTGGGTTGTTTCACACTGGGCAAGTCACTTAACCTCTCAGTGTCCCAGATAATTTTCTAAGATTATAAGTTGCAGAGAAGGGTGCCAACCTGTATTTTTTTAAAAAAAAATTATTTTTTTTTTGTGGGGCAATGAGGGTTAAGTGACTTGCCCAGGGTCACACAGCTAGTAAGTGTCAAGCATCTGAGGTCACATTTGAACTCAGGTCCTCCTGAATCCAGGGCTGGTGCTTTATCTACTGTGCCACCTAGCTGCCTCAGTCAACCTGTATTGATAGAAGTAGTTTCCTCACCTAGGAATTCCCTGTACTAAGGCATGCACAGATCAAATCCCTGTCCCTAAAAAGTTACACTCACCATCACCACCACCACCATCATCCTCTAATGTCTTTCCATTCTCTTGTAAGAGATTGTATTCATGGTATATAGACATGAGGCATCATGGAGACCATTAACTTCTTTTAGGTGTTAATCCCAACCCAAATTTTCGAACATGATTTTCACCATCTTCCCTTGTACCCACTCATTATCTCAATGAAGACTGAGTACCAAGGCAAATGCTACCCTAGTTTGGGAAAATGTTTCAAGTTCTTCAATGGATATCATGGCAACAATTTGGTACACTGATAGGAGCATCTATTTGGGAGTCAAGAGGTTGTTTTTGTTGTTGTTGTTGAATTGTTTTTCCATCATGTTGAGTCAAGAGGATATAGATTTAAACCCTGCCTCTGATTCTTACCACCTGGGTGACCTTGGCAAGTCATTTAACTGTCATGATCCAATCCAATAAAATTCAATCCAATAAACCTTTATTAAGTACCTACAATGTGCCAAACACTGAGAAAACAATTAATAAAAAGAAAGACAGTCCCTGCCTTCAAGGAGCTTACAATATACAGGTGGAGACAATACAGAAAAAGAGGCAGGCAAGTGAGTGAATAGAAGGAGGGGAAACTAGGAAGTACTCAGAATGGGGCCATCTTATTCCATGGAGGTGAAACCAGGCATCGCAGCAGATGCAAAATGGATTGGTCCTAATTTCCTCCTCTGTAACATGAAGAGGTTGGACTGATGACTTTTGGAGGCCTTTTCAGCTCTAGCTTTCTAATCCCAATAACCCCATGATCCTATCTCTGCTTTTCTATTCTTTGTAGCAGATGTTGGTTCATGAGTTGCTATAATTTTCTAGGTGGTCTCCTGGCTTAAGCTTAGGATGAGCACTATGCTATGGAATGGCCAAGCAAGCTATTTTATTTCAGTCAATTGTAAGAAGGAAAATATATTTATACCTGATCCCAACATTCAACACTGTGAAACTCCAAAATAATCCTCCATGTGGATAAAAGGGGGCTGTCCTTTATTGCTCTTCTCAAGTTCTAGGATTTTTCTTTTTTGTTTTTTTTTTCCTTGTTTCTAGTTTTGTTCTTGATTCTAGGCTTTTTGTTGTCTTTGTTTATTTTTTTTTTTCATTTTTGTAAATGATAACTTGGGTAATGAGTTGGATATACTGTCTTACCTTCTCTTGTGACTCTGTGCTTGCTTCTATCTATCTCCAACAGCTCTTTAACTGGATTTTCATTCTTGGGTTAATTTTAATCGATGTCTGATTGTAATGAGCAGACCTAGTGCCCGGTATACAGCGGGGTCTTCTTGACTTGGGGAAAAGGGCAAGGACTAGTAACTAACAAGAAATAGTGAGAAGGGAGAATTCTTCACAATATTGACAGGTTTGATAATGGTGGGTACAGGTTTGAGGGAGAGAGGAAGAGAGAGAGAGACTGTGGGCAAATATCAGTGCTTCAACACTGCCAAAAGTTCAGTTAAGTGGCTAAGTGAATGGAGAGCTTGGTCTGGAGTCTGAAAGACTAGAGTTCAGGGGGCAGCTAGGTGGCTCAGTGGATAAAGCACTGGCCCTGGACTCAAGAGGACCTGAGTTCCAATCCAGCCTCAGACACTTGACACTTACTAGCTGTGTGACCCTGGGCAAGTCACTTAACCCTCATTGCCCTGCAAAAAAGAAAAAAAAGAAGGACCAGAGTTCAAATCCTGCCTCAGACACTCATTAGATGTGTGACTCTAGGCAAGTCACTTAGTTTCCATTTGCCTCAGTTTCCTCATCTGTAAAATAGGAATAATAATGCATCACCTACGGTTATTATGAGCATCAAATAAGATAATCACAAAGTGCTTAGCACAGTGCCTGGCACATAGTTGATGATATATAAATGTTGAGGTAGCTAGGTGACTCAGTGGTTAGAGTGCTGGGCCTGGAGTCAGGAAGACAAGTTCAAATTCAGCCTTGGGCATTAATTGTGTGACCCTGGGCAAGTCACTTAACCTCTGTTTACCTTAATTCTCAGTTAAAGGAAATGGAAAACCATTCCAGTCTCTTTGTCAAGAAAACCTCATGGACAGTATGATCCATGGGGTCATACGAAGTTGAACATAATGAAACAACTGAACAACAAATATAAATGTTAGCTATTATTTTCATTAAGAAAAGGTCTAAGGTTGACCTTTTACTAGACAGATACCAAAAAATGAGTGCTCCTTTAGGAATGGAATTGTATGAATAATGGTAGAGGAGACTTATGCCTGGAGGGTACCTGAGTCATAAACATGTAGTATTTTAATTATTCTGATTCCAAATTAAATAAGTATGTAAGATAAAACCCTAAGATTTGGTTGTTCTTTGCTCCAGGCAGGAGAACATGGTCTGGGTATGATGTGTCTTGTAGGGCCTCACAAGTAGATGGACAGTTTTTGAGGCAGGGATTGAGGAGAAGGATATTTTTTAAAATGGTTTCCCATCTTCTGAGCTGCTGCCAACTGTTCTGTTAATATCACTTCTTGATTCTCTTCTCTCTCCCATTCCTTTTTCACCTCCCCCTTTTCTTTCCCCCTTTTCTTTCTTCTTTTTCTTTCCTTCCCCCTCTTATTCTTCCTCTTTTCCCTCCATCTTTTTTCTTTCTCTCCATCTCTTTTCACCTCCTTTTCCCTACTTTACTTCTTTCTTCCATCTTTATTTCTACCTTTCTTTCTCAAATATCTCCTTTTCTCTTTCTTTCCTCTTCTCATTTCCTCCTTTGTCCTTCCCTCTGTCTGGACTCCTCCTTTCTACCTTTCTTTCTTTTCTTTTCCCTATTCCCCTTTCCATTCTACCCTCTTTTCCTATCACTCTTCTTCACATATCTCTTTCTATCCTTCCCTTTTCTACATTCCTTCCTTCCCCTGCTCCCCTCCTATCTTTCCCTCTGCCTCTTTATGGTAACTAAAATGTAGCTTCAAGGGAGAAGGTGAAAGGCCAAATTTCTGAGGATTCAATTTGAAAAAGGTGTTAAAACTAGGAAATGTGTTCATATTACAAATGAACAATTACTACAAAATAAGACCTGACCTAAGTCAACACATCCCATACAAGTGTAATGCTGATTTATATAAAGGGTGCCTACTAATTGTTTGGAATGTACTGTTCTTGCCCCCACACCCCACCCTAGAACTTGTGTCACTGAAATTCTTTTTTCTACTTATACTTTTTTATGACTACTTAATTTAAGGACAAAAATACAAAGTTGTTTGTATTTCTAGGGCCATTGGATTATTTTATATCTTCAAGGGATCTTCAAGGGATCTTGGTATAGTGGCTAGAGGGCTGGCCTTAGAGTCATGAGCACCTGTATTCAAATTCAGACACTGACTAGCTCTTGATCTTGATCAAATCACAGCCTCTCTGAAGCTCAGTTTTCTTAGCTATGACATAATGTTTTCCATATCTACCTTCCAAGGCTGATGTGATGCTTTTTTGGTCTTAAACCAGATCTGTAATTTCCCTGGTACCTTTAACCCTCTCTGCCAAAGAAGACCAACATCTGCTCTGAAATTTAAAGTCCTAGATGGTTTTCTGTGGTCACATGACCTCCCCATTTCCATAGCTGCTACACACCATGGTGTAGGACTTGATCCCAAGTCTTTCTGATTCAGGATGTGGCTCTCCATATGATACCAGGCTGCTAATTCATCAGTATAAGAAAACTAATGCAGTTTTAGGTTTTTTAAATAGAGGTGTGATGTTCAGATATAAAGAGGTAAACTTCTTGAGTAAACGGTTCACTTTTGTCTTTGTATTTTATGCCTCTAGCATAATGTGTGACATACAGTAGGTACTTAATAAATGCTTATGATTAATTGATTAATGAAGCTATCCTAGAGGTAATTCACAGTTTGAATCCTTGGTTGGGTTTTTTTTTTTTTAAAGCTTAGCACAAAGACTGCATTTTCATTTGGTTAATTTCAGAATTGGTGTGCTTGTTCTTACTTCTTGGAAGGTTCCAATTCTATAAGCCAGCAGGCAATTGATATTGATGGAAGTTATGCACTCTAGTGTTCTAAACAGTGGGGCTCTCATCAATTTCAATAATAGGCATGGAGCCAGTAGAGAGAGCAAAGTCCATGTATGACATGATGTCCCAGAATTAAAGAGTCTCAGAATTTTAGAGGGCATCCAACCCAATCCAAAAAGTAGCTCCACTATGGCTTCCCTGATAGGTGAGTATACAATCTTTGTGAGAAGACCTGGTGGTGTGTGTGTGTGTGAGTGAGTGAGTGAGTGAGTGAGAGAGAGAGAGAGAGAGAGAGACAGAGAGAGACAGACAGAGAGAGAGAGACAGACAGAGAGAGAGAGACAGACAGAGAGAGAGAGACAGACAGAGAGACAGAGAGACAGACAGAGAGACAGAGAGACAGACAGAGAGACAGAGAGACAGAGAGGCAGAGAGAGACAGAAAGAAACATCAGTGGTGTGGTATCAACAGAGCTGGACTTGGAATTAGGACAACCATGGGTTAGAATCCCACCTCTGATACTTACTAGTTGTATGACCCTAGTCAAATCACTTAACTTTTTTGAGGCTCAGTTTTTTCCTCTGCAAAATGGATAAAATAAAAGCTGTAGTACTTGCCTTACAGGATTGCTGTGGGGCTTAAATGAGCTTTAATAATTTAAAACAACTCTAAGATTTGGGGGGTATCCCCTATATATAAAATACTTAGCAAAGTTTAATTCTATTTGAATATGATCTCATGTACATCATATCATTTATATAAATGTATATACATACATATATACACATATAGATGGATGGATAGATATATAGATGAAGGTATGGATGGGTGGGTGGATGGATGGATAGATGAAGGGATGGGATGGATAGACAGACAGATTTAACACTTAGTAAGTGCCTGGCATTTGGTAGGTGCTTACAAAACATTTATTTCCTTGTTTTCCTTCTCTGCAACTTAAGAGTTGCCTAGGACACTGAGAAATTGAATAATTCACCCAGGGTCATATACCAGTGTGTCTCAGAGGGGGAACTTGAACTCAGGTCATTCTGACTCCAAAACTGCTACTCTTTTCTTCACTTCCCTAGTGTTGCTCTCTTCCTCTCCTTTATCTTCCCCTCCCCCTCCTCTATGATCTCTCTTTATAATATATAAGTGGTCATTTATTGTTGAAATGAATTTATTACTATTATTTACAACAAATAGTACTAATAGTTCATAAGAGAGAATTATTATATTTGAAATCAAATCTAAGCTAGGTGGCACAGTGAAGAAACTGTTGTTCTTTGAGATAGGAAGATCTGGATTCAAATCCTGATTCATATGCATATAAGCTGTATGACCCTGAGCAAGTCACTTAACCTCTCTCAGCCTCAGTTTCCTCATTTGTAAAATAGGGCTAATAACAGTACCTATCTCACAAGAATTTTGGGAATGTTTTGGTAAACTTGAAAGCATGAAAGAAATTCTGTTGTACTGTTATTAATTCATGAAGAAGCCCTTTTCGTTTTTTCTTCAGTTTTAACTGTTAGAAAATGCTTCCTTACATCTAGCCTTTATCTGCCTCTCTGTAGATTCTGCTGCTCATAGGTCTGTCATCTTGGGACCAGCAGAACAAACATCTGTGTATATTAATGCAAACCCACTATACTTGGCTCCTTAGGGTATGTGAATACTGGCAAGACAAAGCAACTTTTATTTTAAATTATTTGTAGTGTTACTTGTAAACTTGGGTGGGTGAATGTTTCCACGATTCTGAGCTTTTCTTACACTGGCCCAAAATGCAGTCCCTTATTCCTTGAGATTCTTGTCCCATATATTTCCATAGAGAACCCATCCAACAATTTGGAGGCCTGCGCCTGCCTCGTTTAAAGCGAGAATGTGAATATGAATCTGATTCAATTCCTCAAGACTCATTCCTAGACAATGATCACACATTCATAGTTCCCACAATTGAGTTTATGTTTGATGACTGTCAGGGAACTGTGTTTTTCTGAGCATCCTCTGCCCCCTTTTCTGCCACTTTTCAACCACCACTGTAAAAATGGCAGAAGTCTGCCCAACCTGTGGGGGCTGCTTTTGAAAGTTTTCTATTTTTAGTTGCCATGGCTGAGAAATCCCATTGCCTGATGGGCAGAGTTCTGGTGATAAATCTCTCTGGACTGAACTCAGCTGAACTTCAGGCAGCAGACCTATACCAGGTCTATGCTTGAAGCCATTCTGTCTTGGTAAAACCAACAGGGATTTCCCTCTCTTGGTATGAGCTTCAGGAACACCTTTATTCCATTGGGAGGCAACAAAGTAGGACTTCAGTAGGGAATTTGAATTATTAAATTATAAATATCACAATATCTGACATTTTTGCTGTGCTTCAAAGTTTGTGAAGTGCTTTTAACTCAACTCAATTCATCAAACATTTATTAAGTATCTACTATGTAAAATAAGAAATGTGGTATCTAAAGGGAAAATCTGGATTCAAGTCCTGTCTGATACATTTTGACTGTATGACCCTGGGAAAGTCATTGGTACCTAGACCACTGGTGTCAAAATCAAGTAGAAATGGGAGCCATTGAACCCTACATAAGGATCTCTGCAGGCCACATATGTTTGTATATTTCTTTTTTATTAATAAATCAACACATTAAAATCATAAAATCATATAGGAACTACATTTTATTCTGGTTTGGGCAGCAATCTAATTTTAATCTGGCTTGGAGGTATTGTGGGTCACCTCCAGTCTGTGAGCACATGTTTGATACCTCTGCTCTAGGCAGAGTAGACAAGTCAAGTCAACAAGTATTTATTAAGTACCTACTATGTGCCAGACATTGTGCCAAGCACCAAAGATACAAAAAAGACCAACAGTCCTTGCTCTCCAGGAGCTCACAATTTAATGGATGAGACAACATGCAAACAACTATATATAAAAGGATAAATTAGAGATAATCCCATGAGGTTCTGACTTGCATTGATAGACCCAATTTCCTCATCAGAGAGTTCTCTATATCAATCAAATTATAAGTCAAGTCACCATCCATGTATATTGACCTTAACACAGTGCTGGGAGTGCAAAAACAATGCTTTCAAAGAGTTTGCATTTATAGGAGGAACATGGCTAACATAAAGGTTAGTTTGTAAATAACAGAACTGGATTTTAGGAGCCTAATGAAAGGGTAGAACCAGTGGGTTATGGGGCACCAGAAAGATGGAGTTGACATAGCTAGGTATAAGTTACCAGCGAGTAGTAGTTGGGTAGTTCCCCCAGGTAATTCTCCAGGTAGTACATCAGGTAAAGACTCTTAGCCTAGACAGCCTAGAGCTCTGAATTTTAGGAAATATGACTAAATCCATAAAGACAGGACATTGTCACATCCTTCATAGTAGCAAAGGTAATATAGATTTGATGATCAATCCCTGAGAAATGTGGAAAGTGAAGAATATGCATGTATGCGAAGAGAGGAGCTGTCCAGTCCCTGGTCCTGTCCTAAGCCAGGTCATGTATATTTTGGGGGAGTAAACACGATCTCATTGGAACATTTGCACAACACCGTGAGGATTGTACAGATGCTACAGGAAGCCTTATTCCCATTTTGCAGATGAGGAATATAAAACAGAGATGGAAGTAGATAGAGTAACATAGTGAGAATTTGTGATGAGATTAAAACCCAGGTCTTTCTGGCTTCAAGGCCAGTACACGATCCAGTATTGCTATAGTGTCTCCTAATTTTTCTTTGTGACCCAAAGTCATCATTATGAGCATTAGTTATTGGAATAGGCCCTAGAATTAGCTTTAGATGCACAATGTGGGAGGCGTAAGACATGGGGCTGAATGATTTCTTCAGAAATGGTCTTGGGGGGCGGCTAGGTGGTTAAAGCACCGGCCCTGGATTCAGGAGTTCCTGAATTCAAATCCGGCCTCAGACACTTAACACTTACTAGCTGTGTGACCCTGGGCAAGTCACTTAACCCCATTGCCCCGTAAAAAAAAAAATGGTCTTGGAATGTGCTTTCTTCAAAAGGCCCCAATCCCAACTTGCTTCCAGGTCATTTTCTTTCTTCTCATAAAGGGGCCACATAAACACCTGCAGCTCTGTGACCTCTGCTATGGTACATCAGTAGCCTTTTTGCAAAATGAATGCTTAAATCTTAGGTCTTCTGCAAGTGGTTTTCTTGTCCTTCAGAAAAAGTTATGCTCACTGTTGCTATCAGCACCACTTGAGAACTTATTCATGATTTCTGCATTGCTAACAGGGTGGATGATGACCTTGCCTTGGCAGCTTGCATTATCTCTTCTATCTTTTTTTTTTTTTTGGTGTGGCAATGAGGGTTAAGTGACTTGCCCAGGGTCACACAGCTAGTGTCAAGTGTCTGAGGCTGGATTTGAACTCAGTTCCTCCCAAATCCACGGCCAGTGCTTTATCCACTGCACCACCTAACTGCCCCCCCCCATCTCACAAGAACACAATTTATCCAGTGTTCCTATGGAGTATAAAGGGACAGATGCCCTTCATAGAGGCAAGGGCAGATTCCATCACCATATAGAATGAGGGAATCAGAGTCAGGAAAACCAGGGTTCAAATCTCATCTCTGACACAGACTCATTGGGTAAGTCATTTGACTTATCAAAATCTGTTTTCCCATCTGTAAAGGTAAAAACAACATGGTGGTGGGACTATTCAAGGGGTGGAGGGATCTTTGTGCATCTCATATATAAGCTTATTTCTTGTAGAGGCAGCATGATGGAGGAGATAGAGATCTGATCTAGCAACCAGGAAGATCCAGTTTCAAGGTCTGCCTCTGATTCAGACTGGGCTGGTAGTGACTTTACTGCTCAGTGCTTTAGGAAAGGACTTCTTAAACTTTTCCCACTAGTGACCCCTTTTCCCCTGAGAAATTTTTACAGGTGACCCTGGGTATATAGGTATATAAAATAGGAACACATAACCTTTTACTGTTGCCAACTTTTTGCCACCCCCACATTCAGTTATGTGACCCCATATGGGGTTGCAACCTGCAGTTTAAGAAACTTTGCTTTAAGGAATGCTCCCAGACTTGAAGTTTCAGAGAAAGGACAGAACTGCATTTGCAAAGGGAGTTTCCTATAAAAATGAAGTCACAAATCAAGTTCCTTTTCCTCTCTCTCCCCTTCCCCCACTTCCCCCTCTCACCATCTGTATCCCCTTCCTCTACTCCTTTCCCTACCTCTCTATGCCTACCTTATCTCTATCCTTCCCTTATTCTTATCCCTGCCCATACCCCTCTCCATACCCCTACCATTCTCCCTAACTTTATCCCTATGCTTACTGCTACCCCTATCCTATCCCTATCCCTATCTCTACCCCTGTCCTTCATAGTCATCATCAATCATCATCAATCATCCCTACCCCTTTTACTATCATTATTAACAATGTGTGGATGCGGATGCATGTTGATATCTTTGAAATCTCTAGGATGAGAACATTTTCCAGCCACTTCAGGTTTATTTTGTGGAAACAAAACAATATCACCTTGATTAGTCCCTGCCCCCTCCTGACCTTATTTCTGCTGTTTTTTTTTTTAATGAGGCAATTAGGGTTAAGTGACTTGCCCAGGGTCACACAGCTAGTAAGTATGAAGTGTCTGAGGCCAGATTTGAACTCAGGTCCTCCTGAATCCAGGGCCGGTGCTCTATCCACTGCACCACCTAGCCTCACCTTCTTCTTTGTTTTTTAAAATGCTTCATTAAAACTCATTGTCTTCTTTTCTTTCCTTTTTTTGTATCATTATCACTTCCTACAACTCCCCCTTCCTCACAACTCCCCCTCCTCCTGATATGCATGAGCATATTCAACAATTCAACAACCACTCATTAAGTATCTAATATGTATAAAATATTGTGCTTTCAAGCATTTATAAAGACTGTGACATTTTTTTGTACTCAACTATTTTGATGATCCATAATTTCTTTGGCACAGGCTTTCTTCATAAACACAGATTACAACTCTGATAATTAAGATTTTTTATGTTTTTTTATTTTTTTATTTTTTTATTTTTTTTGCGGGGCAATGAGGGTTAAGTGACTTGCTCAGGGTCACACAGCTAATAAGTGTCAAGTGTCTGAGACTGGATTTGAACTCAAGTCCTCCTGTATCCAGGACTGGTGCTTTATCCACTGTGCCACCTAGCTGCCCCTAATTTTTTTAAAGAATTAGTTGATGGAATTTACAAGGTCTTATGGCCAAAAAGACTCATAACTCTGTGGTCAGTCTGGTGATGCGACTCTCCTACACCAATTTAGTCTATCTCCAGGTACCCTTTGTAGTTTAACAGAACTTGCCAGAGCTTGTCATAGCCTTTGAGAAGCAGGGTACCCTTCATAATATTATGAGGCAGAATGTCAGTGAAAGTACCCTTTAAATATTTTACTTCAGTTAATCAAATGAGAAACTTGATTCAATTGCACCTTTCAGGGTTGACACTGGATCATATTACTACAATGGTGTGCTAGTAAATGATGAACAACTGGCTTTCTAGAAAAAGAAATGTAAACACAACTCACATGAATATGTACTATTAACATTTTTCTCTAACATTTTCTTAAGTCTAGACAATCAACAAAACCATAAATCAAGTCCTGATTTGTAGCATTTGCCAATTTCCAAGGTATAAATACTCACTCTGAAAATTTAACAATTGGCTCAGAAAACTGCTTCTAGCTGACTCCAGCACACCCTTACTTACAATCAATTAGATTCATCAATATTAAAAAGCTGTTTTAAAAAAGCTGTTTAGGGGACAGACTGTGCTCAGAAATGAAAAAGGCAAACATTTCTTCATCATGATTGTTTCTTGACTAGTTTTATCTTGTCTTCTAATTCCAACTTTCTGTGTGAAATACCAAACTTACCTCCATAAAATGAACATGGCTCAGCAAACTCTATTTACGTATATCATCTTTTTCCCTTTCAGTGAAACTTTGATCTTTTTCGCTGAAAACAACTCACCTGGAACATAGTTCTGACTTTTAATTTAGGTGAACATGTTCAATGGTAGATAGAGTTGTAGAGTGGATAAAGAACAGGCTTCAAAGGCAGGAAAACTTGGTTTCAAGTCCCAACTCTTCCATATACTGATTGTGTGACCTTGGATAAGTCACAACCTCTTTTAGTGCTCTAGGTAACTAGAAGACCTAAAACCTGCTTTGGTTGGAGGAGTTTCCCAACTTGAATCTTCCATATACTAGTGAAATCACAGCTACAATCCTTATCCAATCAAATGGTATCCTTCTTCCCCTTTAGATGATTTAGAACCTGCAAATAATTTCATTAGCTGTCATTTCTGAGAAGGTTATGGCACAATGTGGTTATGGTATTAGATAGGTGGAGCTTTGTAAAGGAAGTCATCAAAATAGGATATTATCACAAAAGAAGATGGTGAGATGAAGGTGTGGATAACCCATGTGTTCAGCTGGTATTCTTGTAATATCAGTGAAATTAAGGAAAAACATTTCAAGTAATGTCCACTTCATGTTGGGTGGATCCAAGATGGGGAACTGGTGTAGGACATTGAGGAGACTCATGAACAGGTTCAGAAGGTTGTGCCTGTTTTGAAGAGATCACTAATCCATTAGAATATTAGAATATAAGGTCTAAATAATGGTCAACCAATAATAAATGTGAGCTTGAATATAGCATGGACTGAAAACCAAACAAACCAAAAGTTTGGGGTTTTATGAGTGTGGAGGTAGCTAGGACTCATGACCATCTATGCTTTAAGGTTATACTCAGCCTTAAGTATTAGCGTGTCCTTTATAAAATAAAAGTTAAAAATAATTATATTTTAAGAGATGGTTCTGTAGAGGATTGTTGAGAAATTATAATGATGTTTTTAAAAATGCTGCATTGGATGGGCTGTGAGGCTGGTTCATTATAGCAGAAATGGACATATACTGGGTATGTTCATTTTTGAGATCATATCGTTTTAAACATGAAAATTTATTTTCTATTATTATATTTTAATGCATTTATTCAATTTAATACAAATTAGGGGCAGCTAGGTGGCACAGTAGATAGAGCACCGGCCCTGGAGTCAGGAGTACCTGAGTTCAAATCCAGACTCAGACACATAACACTTACTAGCTGTGTGACCCTGGGCAAGTCACTTAACCCCAATTGCCTCACTAAAAAACAAAACAAAAACCAATATTACTCTGTTTTTCCCTGTTCCCTTCTGAATTTATTTCCGTTTTATTCTTTGTATTTTTAAATGCTTCATTAAAAGTATTTTTCTTCTTCCCTTTCCATCACTATCAGTCACTACAGTTTCCTCCCCCCCCAATAAAAGCCTTTCTTTTTAATGACTAAATATAGTAAAACTAACACAAAACAAAACCAAACCAAAAATAAATTTGCAAACACATATTGGTAATATGTGAAAAATGTATATGTTATTCTTAAGCTTTAGCTCCTCACTTCTCTGATAAAAGATGGGAAAATACTTCATTATCAGTCTTCTAGTTCTGTGATTAGTTATTATATTGACCAAAGCTCTTAAGTCCTTCATAACTGTTTTTCTTTATAATAGCATAGTCATTATATCAATTGTTCTCTTGGTTATGCTCATTTCACTCTGAATCAATGCATATAATTCTCACCAAGTTTCTCTAAATTGGATCCTATCCTTTCATTATTATTATGGTGCAATAATATTAAATCATATTCACATATAATTTATTAAGTCCTCTTTAAATTCATGTGCGCCCATATTCTTCCCCATTATTTGCTATTACATAAAGTGCTGTTGTGATTTTTCTTTCTATTTATAAATCCTTTTCTTTTTCCTCTGTTGTTTTATCTCTTGAGGGTAGTTAGTGGTATTGCCTGGTCAAAGAGTATATCTAGTTTAATTATGTTTTGAGTACAGTTTCACATTGCTTTCCAGAATGGTTAGGCCAACTCATAGCTTGACCAACTGTGCATTAGTATGCCTATTGTCCCATTCAACAATGACCATTTTGCATTTTTGTCATCTTTGTCAATTAGATGGGTCTAAGGTAAAACCTCAGAGTTGTTTTAATGATCATTTCTCTTATTAAGGTTTTGGAATATTTTTGAAACTATGCTACTGCTAGATGGCTTTTCTTCTTTTTTTAGAACTACCTAATCATATTCTTTGATAACATCAAATGTGATTTTAATTGGCATACAAAGTAATGTTATAATAGTGATAATGATAATGATGATGAAGAAGATGACATTGTCCTTCTGTGCCTGAGAGACACACACACGATGACTATAAACTAGTGAAGGATGACATTGCTTTGAATTTTTATAAAAGCTTTACTGATCTCTTTTGTTTTTTATTGCAGTCCTTTCTCCAAATGCCTTATGCCCTCATTAGAGCCTCATTTATCAAACGGGAAAGCAGTTAAGCAAAACTCACCAACATGGCAACCATGTATTACCAAATAAACCCCAGTCTGCATGGGCTGTCTCTTCTATTTATAGGAGAGAGTTGTGTTTTGTCATATATCTTCTAGGTCTGAGGTAAATCATTAAAAGTAATGAAAATCCTTTGTTGTTGATCAGTTATTTCAGTCCTGTCCAACTCTTTGTGACTCCATTTGGGGTTTTCTTCTGGAATAGTTCACTATTTCCTTCTCCAGCTCATTTTACAGATGTGGAAACTGAGGTGAACAGGGCTAAATGGCTTTCCCAGGGTCACATAGCTAGTGAATGTCTGAGGCTGGATTCAAACTCAGATCTTCTTGAATTCAGACCTGGTGCTATATATGCTGTGGTTCTTAATGTTATTTTGTTACCCTATTATAGCTATTCTTCAGATTCTATTTACTTCCCTATATATCAATTCATAAAAATCTTCTCATGTTTCTCTGCATTCTGCATATTCATAATTTCTTTGGTGTGCGAGTATTGCATTCCATTCCATTTCTTTTCTTTTTTTGTAAGCAATTGGGGTGAAGTGATTTGTATAGGATCACACAGATAGTAAGTGTGTGTGGTCAAATTTTACATCAGGTCCATATGACTCTAGGGCTGGTCTTCTATTCACTCTACCACCTTACTGACCCATTCCATTCCATTTCTATCCCAAAATGTTTTCAGCTGCTTTCCCAATTGCATTGCTTTTCTAAAACATTTTTACTAGTTAAAAATCTCTTTTCCAGATTAATCCAGCATCATTTGTAAACATTTTCTGTTCAATTTCAACTTTGGGCTCTTTTATAAAATAATAGATAAGGGGGGAAATGAATTGGATGTTTTTTTTCAAAATGGAAATTTCTTTCCATAGCTCCAGGATATTTCTGCTACCCTCTTATTTTTCTTGAGGGCACCTCCATGAGAAAATCAGGTGGTTTTTCTTGTGGGTAGAAAAGCTGTCAAGTGCTTGGGGGTAATTCTTGGTAGATGGAGACTGAACTCAAATCTTCTTTTAAATGCATTTCCAGTCTGAGTCAGTTGAGCATTAGGGAAGGTTGTGAGCGTGACCGGGTGAATCTCTTGTGCCTGCTCTGCTGTGACATTGACTAAGAGCTAACCTCTGGGAGGGCAGTAAGTGGTAGTTAGGGATAGAGGAGTGAGTGGTATTGAGTTAAAATGGAACTATAGGCACTTACACTGTAGGAATTGCAGATACACAAGGAGAGTTTGAATAAAGAAAATACTTTTCTTTCAAAATTCATCTTGCCTCTAGAAATTTAAATGTTCACTCAAATCATCACCAAACATTTACTAAGCACTTAGTATGTGTGAGATAAGTCAAGGCAACAGGCATTTATTAAGAACTTACTATGTGTGGGGGCAGCTAGGTGGCATAGCAGATAAAGCACTGGCCCTGGATTCAGGGGGACCTGAGTTCAAAACCAACCTCAGACACTTGACACTTACTAGCTGTGTAACCCTGGGCAAGTCACTTAACCCTCATTGCCCTGCCCCCCAAAAGAACCTACTATGTGCCAGGCACTATGTTAATGAATGGACACCATGCTTGGCACTGGGAATACAATGACAAAAATTAAACAGTTCCTCTTTTGAAGGAGCTGACTTTCTATTGGGAGAGACTCTCTCCACCCCTCCCCACTTATATACATGTGTATATTCATATATATTCACACTCATGCCCACAGAAGTATATTCAAAATATGTAGAAAATAAACAGAGGATAATTTTGTTGGGGAGGTTACTAGCAATCGTGGAGATGAGGAAAGACTTTGAGGAAAGTGTAATGTTTGAACTCAATTTTGAAGGAAACTAAGGATTATAGAAAGTAGAGGTAAGAAAGGAGTGCATTTTAAGCACAGCAGAGTATCATGAAGAAAAACATGAAGAGCTAGGAGAGGTAGTACATGACTGTAATTTCAGTGACCAAGGAGTCTAAGTCTGGGGGATCTCACAAGCTCAGTAGTTCTGGAGTATAGTAGGCTAAACTGATCAAGTGCCCACTAAGTTCAGGATAAATATGGTGAGCCCCTGATTGTCAGTGGGGTGGGGGAGAACCAAACTGACTGAGGAGGTGTGAATTTACCAGCCAGGGTCAGAAACTAGGCAGGTCAGAACTTCGATTCAGATCACAGACTTGCCCCTGTCTGGGCAAGACAGTGGAATCCTACCTATCCCTTCCTTCCTTCCTTCCTTCCCTCCTTCCCCCCTTCCCATCTTCCCATTAAGCACAAGCATGCTGATTCCATTGATTTTTCTTGGAATTAGGCAGAAATGTTACAGCCAAAGCTATATAAATAATATTTTTTCAAAGATGAGCTAGGGAGTCATTCAATCTCATTAGCTTGTAAAGTATTTGCTAATCAATATAAAGCATTATTGGCTGAACAGATGCCATAGAATTGATTGCAGGACGGAGGCATGCTATAGACTACCAAGTGAGGGAGGCCCTGCAACTGCTTTTATAATTAATCATAAGACATTTTTTGGTCAGTTCTCAGCTTCATTGTGTTTGCCATCGAAATTGTTTTCTGCTTCTCACAATTCTGTCATTGCCTCATTGAATATCAAGCAATCAAACAACTAGCACTTATTAGGTACTTACTGTATGCAGTTTTCCGATGTCCTCCTTGTGGCAGGAGCTGCGGCTCCTGTATCAGACTGCATAGCCACACTGTGGCCTGTGGCTCTTCAAGGTGCTGATCCATGGTCGTCCGTGACTGGCAGAAGCCTACTACTACTACTGTATGCCAGACACTGTGTTAAGCTCTAGATATACAAAGAAAGGCAGAAATAATCCCTCCCCTCAAGGAACTCCCTTTCGATTGCTTGAGACAATATATTGTTGTTGTTCAGTCATTTCAGTCATGTATGATTCTTTATGACCCCATTTGGGGTTTTCTTGGCAAAGATACTACAGTGGTTTGCTATTTCCTTCTCTAGCTCACTTTACAGATGAAAAAACTGGTTATGAAAAGTTAAGTGACTTGCCTAGGATCACATAGCTAGTAACTGTATGAGTCCAAATTTGAACTCAGGTTTTACAACAGACCCAGATCTCTATCCACTGTGCCATTTCACTGCCATGGAGACAATAGATGCATACAAGATATGTATGGAGTAGTTACTAAGGTAGTCCTAGAGGGGATTAGGAAAGGTTCCCTTAGAAAGTGGCATTTGATTTGAGTCTTAAATCACCCAAAAGAAAGGATGGAGCTAATTGAGGCTGCTCCCTACCAATTCCCTGTACTAAAAGATTTGTGGTATTGCTTACTACTCTTCTGGATTACCCTGAAAACTAGACCAATGTTTCATTCAAGGTTCATTACTGAATGATTCCTTTCTGCTGTGTAATGGGTTTTGCTGGGATGAGGCAGGGAGAAGAATAGTAGAAAACAGTTTAAACACTTACAGTATCTCAGAAGTGGAAAGGACCCCAGAAGTCATCTAGTCCAATAGAAACTTGAACAAGAATCCATTCTCCCACATGAGTTCAACTCAGTTAAATGGTGTTTGTGTGTGAGTATGTGTGTTTGTGTATGTGTGTGTGTGTGTGTGTGTGTGTGTGTGTATGTGTATGTGTGTTTCACCATTCAAGTTCAAGGACCTTGTTGAAAATCTATTCATGGACCTAGGTTAAGAACCTCAGCTCTTGGGGGCAGCCAGGTAGCACGGTGGATAAAGCACTGGCCCTGTATTCAGGAAGGCCTGAGTTCAAATCCTGCCTCAGACAGTTGACATATACTAGCTGCGTGACCCTGGGCAAGTCATTTAACCCCCATTACCCTGCAAAAAACCCCCCAAAACCTCAGCTCTAGATCCTAGGTGCTAGGTTTGCAATGACAATTGATAAACAGTACTTTTTCATTTTAATGGGAACATTCAGCATTTATATTGCTAAATAAATATATTATGGCAGCCAGTTGGCACAGTGGATAGAGAGGTGAACTTGGAGCTCTGGGTGTCCTGGATTTCAAGTCTTACCTTAGGTATTATTAGCCATAAGATCCTGAGCATCAATTAACTTTTCTCAGTCTCCCTTTCCTTCTCTATAAAATTATACACATATATGTATATTATATGTGCATGATACACACATGTATATATGTATAATGTGTATGTTATATGTGTATGATATATATCTCTGTGTATATATCGTATCTGATATATAATATCATATATGTGTATATATGTGTGTATATACACATACACACATATATATGTGAATGACATTAGCATGAAAAAGGAAAAGATCACTGACCCTAGATTTAGACACCTGGATTTAAATCCTGATAAATGCTAGCTGTGAGACTTAAACAAATCATTTAAGCTCCTTGGCCCTCACTTTCCATATTTGTAAAATAATCACTTCTGTCCCCATGTCTATGACAACAAAACAACTGCAGACATGTCTGTGCCTATACCTTTATCTATGTCTACATCTCCATATGGGGGAAATCAATTGCACCTGGTATGGTTAAGTTGGATACTTGAACTGAACCTTAAAGGCATAAATAACTGGGGAGAAATTTCATCTTTTCAGAGTACCCATTCTCATTGTTTCAGGTTTTTTAGGTTAAACACATAAATTTTTTTAAAAAACATCTCTTGAAGAATTTCTATCTTCAGGTAGACTTTACTGGAAATTTTGAAAATTCTGTTGTTGTTGAGGTTTTTTTTTTAATCCCACTGTCTGAGATAAATTCCTTACTCTATCACATCACCTGGCTTAGCCATTATTATTGGTAGCCCATGTTAGAATTCCCCACTTCTAGGAAACCTTTCATGGCAGAGCCTGACAGGCTTTCTCGGAACCACTCCCTTATAATCTCCTTGCTACTTTCCTACTCTATTTGCGTGATTTTTAATTTACACTCACTGATTTGTTGCCCTACAGAGATTTTCTTCTCTTTTTTTTCCCCCACCCATGACTGTCATTCAGCTGGGAGAGGGTCCTGGGAGTGCATTTCATTTATTGCCTTGTCTTCAAAGTTTCATGCCCTTCTCTGCAAATTTCTTATCACTAGCATAGTGATAATTATTCTTCTTTTTATGATGTTTAGAGACTATTTTCTCCTGACGCTGGCTCTATGTTAGCAGAAATAAATTTTCTCCCACTAGTTCTTGAACAGAAATATATATTTGGTTGGCTATTTTGTGCCTGAAATATTGCTTTCCCCAGGAATTTTAAGATACTTTTAAACACAATCCTTCCACTCTGATTCTGATGGAATAATAGTCCCAAGTAGAGGGATTATTATAACCATTATATAACACTAGAGTGTTGTGGCATGGATGGAGCTCTGGATTTGGAGTCAATAAGATTTTATGTCCCAGGAAACTCAGAGTCAACCTTGTCCAACTATCTCCTTTTATGGATGAGGAAACTGGGGTCTAAAGAGATTTAATAACTTGCCTAAGGTAGTGACAGAGCAGAAATTTGAACCTCAGTTCTCAGAATACAAATCCTCTCCACTGGGTTACATTGGTTGTGGTCTCTGATGGTGGAACTCCTTAACTGCGAGTTCCTTCAGATAATAAGATCCAAGATCCTTTGTATCTTGACTGTAACAACCCCATATTTCACCTCCATACAAACATTTATGAAGCATCTACTTCTTGGCAGGAGACACGTGTCATATTGGATAGAGGGCCAATCTTCAAATTTTGCCCCTGACACAAATTAGTTATGGGGCCATGGGCAGGACCCCAAGACAGTTTTCTAAGATGATATGACTGATATGTTGCCACACCAAGGATCAATTCACAGATGAAATCACAGTTTCAGAAAATGGAACAAAAAAGTGACTTATGCTGTACTAGCCACTAATGATACAAAAAAGAATGAAACAGTTGTTGCCTTCATAGAGCTTACAATGACTAAGTATTTGTAGTTAACCACAGTGCTTTAAAAATTTTTTTTAGCAATTTTTTCTACTTTCTGTAATTCAGGGAGTTATCCAAATCATAACATTATTAGATAGAGAAAGTCACTTTTCCATTCTTTTTACCATTTAATCTTTATGCCTGCCCATCATTCCGAGTGCTAGAGAGCAATCCTTTCATGTTTACCATGTCACTGGATCCCAAGTGAACTCTGGGAATGTCCTTTCATCTTAATACATTTTCTGTAATTATAACATTGCCAGTTTTTCTGATGGGAACTTTCCTTTGTTATCTGATCATCTCTGATCATACTGCTGTAGCTTCCCTTGGAAATATGAAGGGATGTCTGTCTATGGTTGTAAAACTTTCATCTTAATGATGTTGCCAATCTAATTTTGCCTTCCCAGGAGGAAAGTGACTCATTTCTGGAATTGTCTGGCTTTTTATAAAATTTATTTTTTTTAAGAAAGTTACATACTCAGGCAATATTAGATAGAAAAAAGAACCCAATGAAGATTCAGTTGGAAATGGTTTATGGCTCTGTTGATTTTTCTTAATGTATCCAATACATTTTTACACAAGTGTAATTACGGTATGTTTATTTCCCTATTCTTTATTTTTTTACTAAGTGGCAGTTCAGATAAACATTTGTGGAATGAATGCCGACTTAGAGTCCATAAAGCCCCAAATTCAAACCCCACTGTGCCCCAGTTTCCTCATTGGCAAAAGAGGAATATTTTCATCTATAAATATCTACCTCTTCATTACACAGAAAATCTTTAGTCAATTTAGGTTTTATGAGGTTTTATGAAAAGTCTGATAAAGGAAAATGCTACCAACCTCATGTAATGTGACATTGGTAGTATCTACTAATAGGTTAATTTTGATAAATATTTATAGGGATTGGCGAGGAGGGAAGTCAAGAAAATAAGCAATTCTATAGTATATCCTATATGCCAGGTATTGTGCTAAGTGCTTTACAAATATTTTATTCAGTCTTCATAACAACCCTGTGAGGTAGATATGATTATTATCCCCATTCTGCAGATGAGGAAACTGAGGCAGACAGAGGTTGAGTGATTTGCCCAAGGATACATACCTAATAAGTTTCTGAGCCTGGATTTGTACTCAGGTCTTCCTGACTCCAGGCTCAGCTTTCTATCCACTATATTACTTAGCTACCATGTATAGACCCTAGGAAGGTATCACATTCTTTTTTTTATTCTTTTTTTTTTTTTTTTTTTGCAGGGCAATGAGGGTTAAGTGACTTCCCCAGGGTCACACAGCTAGTAAGCGTCAAGTGTCTGAGGTTGCATTTGAACTCAGGTCCTCCCGAATCCAGGGCTGGCGCTTTATCCACTGTTCCAACTAGATGCCCATTCTTAAAGTTCTCAATGAGCAATAGTGAATCAGGTATCTGGCAGTGTGATATAGTAGATAGAGAGCCAGCCTGAAAGTCAGAAAATCCTAGGTTCAAGACTTGCTTCTGACATTTGCTGGGCATGTGGCTGTGGGCAAGTCTAACCTCTGTGTGCTCCCCTTTAAGCTGCAGAGATGGTGCTGGTATGTGTTGGTGGAAGGAGTTTCCTTATCTGAAAGTTCCCTCTAGCAGTGAAATCACTGGTCTGGTCTCTATCCCCATAGAAGGAATGGATGGGGTTGGAGGATATACCAAATTGAGGGAAAATACCTCTTTTATTGTTTTGTTTTGCTTTGAGAGTGATAAGATAATGTTGCTTCTCCATGTGTATCCCCTGGTAGGATATACACTCCTTGAGGGCAGGGACTTTTAAATTCAGTCTCCAGAGTCCCAGAGACTAGAAAATCCTAATATACACATTTGGCACTTAATTCTTTCTTACTGGATTAGATGAAAATGATTTCTATCCTGATTATTGACCATTATAATTATAATAATACTAATTATTTTTCTCCATAAAAGCACCTATTTTATCAAGGGTACCATCATTTTCCTAGTTTTCCTGGATGAAAACTAGGAAATCTGGATGAAAATTTTACAACCATAGACAGCTTGGTGGCTCAGTCGTTAGGGCAGTAAACATGGAGTCAGAATTTACTTGTGTATGTGTGTAGTGGATAGAACACTGCACCTGGAGTCAGGAAGATCTGAGTGCAAGTTCTGCCTCATATACTAACTGTGTGATACTGGGTAAGTCAATTAGTTGCCATTTACCTCAGTTTCCTCAGCTGTAAAATGGGGTTAATAATAGCCCCTGTTTATCAGGGTAGTTGTGAAGTAAAAAAAAATGAAATGATATTTGAGTAGCACTTTGCAAACCTTTAAAAAATGATAGGAGCAGCTAGGTGGTGAGCATAGTAGATAAAGTGCTTTTCCTGAAGTCAGGAAGATTAATCTTCCTGAGTTCAAATCTGACTTCAGACACTTATTAGCTGTGTGACCCCAAGCAAGTCACACTTCACCATGTTTGCCTCAGTTTCCTCATCTGTAAAATGATCTGGAGAAGGAAATGACAAACCACTTCGGTATCTCTGCCAAGGAAACTCCCTAAAGAGTAGAACGTGACTGAACAACAAGATACTATGTAAATGTTACTAGCACCACCACAACTCTTCTTTCCTCCATCTCCAGGTGCTAAGTCTTAGCAAATATACCTCTACAATATTCCTTGAATCCATCATTGCCTTTCCTCAGCTCACAGAGCCCCCACCCTCATTCAGTTCCTTATCATCACTTTCCAGGACAATTATAAAATCCTCCAAATGGATGTTTCCATCCAAAGTCTCCCCCTATATCCAATATATCCTCTACATAGCCACCAAATTGATGTTCTTAAAACTCAGGTCTGACTGTGCAATTCCCGTGTTCAAGAAGCCTCACCGGATACTAATCATCAATAGGATAAAATAGAAGTTTTTCTGTTTGGCATTGAAAACCTTTTACAATCTGGCTATAGCCTGTCTTTAGAGACTGATTTCACATCACTCCTCTCACACACGGACTTATTTGCTGTTCCCTGTATCGGATATCTCAACTTCTGCTCTGTGCATGCTAGGAATTTTCTCAATTTTCCCTTCCATCTTTTGGAATTCTACGCTCCTTTCAAGGGTTTGTTCATATGCCACCTCTGACATAAATCCTTGCCTGATCTCTCCAGGTGTCAGTGCTCCCCCAATTACTCTTTATTTGAATAATTTTTACTTATCTACATACATAATGTTTTCTTCATTAGAATATAAGATTCCTGAATCCAGGGACTGTCTCATCTTTTTCTAGCATAATATACAAAGTAAAATCTTTTTTTTTTTTTGCGCGGGGCAATGGGGGTTAAGTGACTTGCCCAGGGTCACACAGCTAGTAAGTGTCAAATGTCTGAGGCCGGATTTGAACTCAGGTACTCCTGAATCCAGGGCCTGTGCTTTATCCACTGCGCCACCTAGCCTGCCCCCCCCTTTTTTAATTTTTGATGAGGCAATTGGGGTAAAGTGACTTGCCCAGGGTCACACGGCTAGTAAGTGTCAAATGTCTGAGGCTGGATTTGAACTCAGGTCCTCCTGAATCCAGGGCCGGTGTTCTACCCACTGCACCACCTAGCTTCCTCCACAGCAAAATCTTAATACTTAATAAGTACTTATCTGTTTGCTGTTGAATTTATATTCAGATTTATATATCACTTTAAATTTATAATATGCTTTCCTCATAACTCTCTGACATCATCACCATCACTATCACCACCACCACCAGCATTGCTAATATTTATTTAGAACCTATTATGTACCAGATACTGTGCTAAGCCCTTTTATGATTATTATCTCATCTCATTTGATCCTTACAACAACCCCATTTTACAGATGAGGAAACTAAGGTTCAAAGAAGTCAAATGATTTTCCCATGGAAATTAAAAAAAATGACTCTAAGAGCCAAAATTTGAACTTAGGTATTACAACTGTAAGTTATGTTTCCTGGCTTTATTTATATGCCCTTCATTGTGACTACTTAGTCTACTTTAATTTAACAATTATTACACACGCATTGTATGAAAATCCCTATGTTGAATTCTTGAGATATTATTCAACAAAACTCAATGGAACAAACATTTAAGTGCTTACTCTATTCCAGGCAACATAAAAGCAACACAGTCCCTACCCTCAATATACTTACTAGTTAATCATAGTTTTCTACTTATTACCACTATTTATGCAGGCACTGTACATTCCTTAAAGATACCATTTCTGATCCTGAGAAGTACATATCTATTTGAAGGGAAAAGCATACCATATACATATAAAGAGTCTTCTTTTTCTTTCTTAATGATTTATTCCCCCTTCTCTCTTGTCCTCTCTCCCCCTTTTATTTTCTTCTCTTTCCCTTCTCCACCTCTTTCCCTGTCTCTCCTACTTTCTCCTCCCTTTTGCCCCTTTGTTCCCTTTTCCTCCTTCCTCATTTCCATTCTTTCATCCCTTCTCTGCATTGTCTTTTTGTTTTTAGAAGAAAAACACATTATTCCAAGAACAAAATATGTCAAGAAATAGTTTGAGGGGGAAGAAATAATACCATTGAGTATGTGTGTGTATTTAAATACATACCTGTGTGCCCTTGTGTGTATACATTCACAATGCACATCTGTATGCACGTATGTATCTGTGTTTATAGGTTTGTACACACATACACGTATGTGTAAATATATTGGTATATGCATGTAAGTGCACTGATGTTCATGCATAGATGTGTATGCACACAAGTCCATATATGTTTATATACATGCATGTACAATACACATGACTATTGATGCACATATATACATGCACACACATGGACAATGCATGCATATATTTGTGTGCACACACGTGTGTTTGTACCTATATACATGCATGCACGTGGGTGTATATTTGCATGTGTATATACATGTGTGCATATGTTTATATATGCACATAATTACATATGTGTGTATACATTACATATATCCTCTTCCTTTAATAATACTTTAAAAATCTCTTTATTTTATCCTTCTCCTATTCTGAATGTCTCTTCCATGGTGGCAGCTACTTCACTGTGGTCTCTTTTCCCACCCTATCCACTGACAGTCAACTTCTTTTTTTTGCTCTCAGTGAGGACAAGAGGTAACCTTTCCCTCCCGAGACATTCTTCTTACTGCTGCCCTTATGTTTGCATCCTCCTCCTCCCACCTCTCTTGATGGGCAGCAATCTTTCCTGTTCTCTTTTTGAACATGGCACACAAAAGAGATGCAGGAAAGGAGACAGCCTAATGGGGTTGGTTGGAGGAACACTGACAAGCTGGGTGCAGTCTGTTAACAGAGAAGAATATTATTTCCAGAATGAAGCTAGAGAAATGTATAAACTTACATTGGGTTAGCTGTCTGAAATGTTAATGGAGGTCTCATTTCTTTTACTTTCAAAGCTGTGGGAATTTCCCCCCCCTTTTTTCCCGTCAGTTCAAAATATATGCAACACTTTTAAGGCTACAGTTTCAGCTTTTTCTTACAGTGACACCTATTAATCTATCCCTACTTACATTCAGGGTTTGGCTCTCTAATTTAATTTAATCATAAGTCACTTCTAAACACATCTCATCCTCCAGGAACCAGTTCTTACTGAAGTTGGGAAAATATCAGTGAGCAAGAGACCAAGCAAATGGGAAATCAAAGAAACAGTGGCTGAATCCTTGCGTTATTGACTCTTTGGATGACCTTGGAAAATAACTAAATAAAAATTGAAATATTTTATTTGTCTTTTTTAAAAGATGGACCAAGAGTCAACAAAGAACAGTGGAAAAAACAAAGAATTGGAATTATAGGTCCTGACTTATAATTCTACAGGACTGGATTTCAGTCCTAGCTGTCATTAACTACTAGTATAACCTTGGGAAAGCCAATTAAGTTCATGGGACCTCAGGCTCTTCATAAATCAAATGAAGAGAAATGAACAAGATGACCTCCAAGGTCCCTTCTAGCTCTAAGTCAATGGTCTTATATTTGCCAATAACCTTCTCCCTCCAAAGAAAACCCTTTCTTGTAACATGAAGAAAAAGAAACCAATTCATGGATCAAATCTAACAATATGGACCTTCTTCCAAACATAGAGACCAACACTTACCTGGCTATTGAGAAGCTCAATTTCAAATACTACCTTTTACAAGAGGCCTTTCTTTCCCAATATAACCAGCTTGAAGAGCCTTCCCTTCTATGTTGACCTTCCATGTTTCTTGTATATACCTATTTATCTCCATGTTGTTTCCCCCATTAGAATGTAAGTTCCCTGAGGGTCAGAATTCTCTTTGCTTTTCTGTGTATCTCCACCACTTAGCACAGTGCCTAGCACATCATAAGCATTTAAAAGATGCTTATTGATTGTTCGAAGTCAACATTGGGCTCTATGGTTATCAGATTTCTGATAACTCGCTGTACTTTCCTTTAAATTGTTGTGGTCAGTGAGTAAATCACTCTCTTGGTTCTAATACTGAAACGGGTAATATTTGAGGCTTATTGATTCTTTTGTTGATTTTTATAATTTAATAAACTTTTATGTGATACCTGCTATAAATAACAACAACAACAACATTTATATAATGCTAGTATGTTCCAGGCACTGTGCTAAAACCCAAGGATGTAATTCAATGTGACAAGCATTTATTAAATGCCTTCTATATGCCGACTCCTCTTAAGAGTCAAGGAGAGGGGCAGCTAGATGGTGTAGTGGATAAAACACTGGCCCTAGAGTCAGGAGTACCTGAGTTCAAATCCGGCCTCAGACACTTAACACTTACTAGCTGTGTGACCCTGGGCAAGTCACTTAACCCCAATTGCCTCACTTAAAAAAAAAGAGTCGGGGAGACAATTAAATTCAAATCATTGAGGATTTATTAAGTACTTACTCTGTGCCAGGCATTGTGCTAAATACTGAGGAAACATTCCAACAAACATTTGTGTTATGCTACAGGTGCTGTGCTATGCTCTGGGGATGCAAAGAAAGTAAAAAACCCAGAATAATTTTAATTGATATCAATGAAATTACCCAGCATGACATAAGTAATGACATATACATCGGCCATTTGTAGAACTGGTTTTGTTTTTGTTGGTTCCAAAGTGCTTCCACATCTCTGATTTAGTTAAATCTTTACAAAATCTCTGGGAAACAGGGATGCCGGGCATTATTACCTCCATTTTATCGATGACGAATCTGAGACTGAGAGAGGTCAAGCCACGTGCCCAAGGTCACACACAAGACAACTAGATCTCGAACCCAGGTTCCCAGCTCAATTTTCTTTTTGTTGTTGTTGTTATTGTTTGTTTTGTTTTGTGGGGCAATGAAGGTTAAGTGATTTACCCAGGGTCACACAGTTAGTAAGTGTCAAGTGTCTGAGGTCAGATTTGAACTCAGGTCCTCCTGAATCCATGGCCGGTGCTTTATCCACTGCGCCACCTAGCTGCCCCCTTCAATGTTCTTTACATCCTAACCATATCACCATTCTCTCCCTGGAAATATCCTGTAATCCATTAGGATATGAGTCCTAGTCATCTAGATGGGTTTCTTGGCTAATGACTTCAAGATATAATTTCTAGGAATAGGAACATAGACACACAAGCACACACACACACACACACACACACAATCGTTTAGATATGTGAGTTACTGAGAACACTTTGCTGAATCACTTAAATATTGCCCTTGACTTGAGGACACTGCTTTGATTGGTTATGCTGGTGAGAAAAAAGCCCTTTTTGATGGGAGGTGTACAGGTACTCTGTTTATAACTCTGCTTGAGTCCTTTGAGTGCTGTAGGGGGCACCCCATCTGTCAGGTTGTGGCTTCAGCCATCCATCAACCCACTATCAAACCTTTGAGGCCCTCAGAATGTTCCCTCTCTTCCTGTCTAATGGCTGCTTTCTCACTAATGGTAAGCTAGACACCTCCCACCCCTCTCCTTCTTCTCTGTTGTCTTCCTGGGCCCAGGCCAAGGGCTTGAAAACAGCGACTGTGCATCACAGGGAGAATGAGACTTTGATGCTGGTCCAGAAAACAAGTCCTAAGAGAGCCTCATTGAACACACCAGCTGAGGGGGCTTTGTAACTCCTGTCCAAATATTTCTTTTGTCAGGATGAAATAATTTTGTCATCACTAGAGAATAACACTTAATCAAAAGTTTAAAGTGGTAGTAGTAACTGGTTTGGGGCAAATGCTAAAGAGCGATGGCACTCTGAATGAGAAAAACAAACATTTTCTGGAAGAATGTGTGGTTTAGGGAGCCCTGTTCAATATGTCAAAGCTACCTGCTTGTTATAAAATAATTACTGCTTAGAAAAATGTATCCTGTGTGATCTACTGTTTCTGTGGGATCACTGAAAAGTAACCTCATGGCAAAAAGTCTCCAAAGGGAAGAAAGGAATAGAAAGACTAGAAAAGGGTATAAAACTGCACATACTTTCCCCCCAGAAATGCCACTATTAGGTATGTATCCTAAAGAGATTAAAGAAAAAGAAAAAAGTGTGTATTAGTACAAAAATACAGCATCTCTTTGTAGTGGCAAAGAAATGAAAATGGAGAGTATGCCTATCAATTGGGGAATGGCTAAATAAGTTATCATAATCATATGATTATCAAAGAATAATATTGTGCTATAAGAAATGATGGGCAAGATGGTTTCAGAAAAACCTGGGGAGTCATTAACTGATGCAAAGTGAATTGAGCAGAAGCAGGGAAACACTGTACACATTAACAACAATATTGTAACAATGATCAACTGTGAAAGACTTAGCTACTCTGATTGAGACAATGATCTAAGACAATTCCACAAGATCCACGATGAAAAATGCTATCCACCTCCAGAGAGAGAACTAATGACACTCTGAGTGTAGATTGAAGCTTGTTTTTTTACTTTATTTTTCTTGTGTGTGTGTGTGTGTTTTCTTTTGCAACATAGTTAATATGGAATTATATTTTGTATGACTTTACATAAAAATAAAGGAACTTGGGTTGTTTAAAAAAAAAAAGAAAGGAATGGAAAGGTCCCAGCTACATCTGTTTCTACTCAGGAGAGTGTCTAGAAGCAACAATCAAGATGATAAAGATCCTTGAGGTCTGACAGGACTGCAGACAGCTAGATTTATGAAGAGAAGACCTGGCAGGGGATGGTCATTGTACCTGCCTTCGAGTATTTGAAGGACTGTTCAGTGATATAGTAGATTATTGGACTTGGAGTCAGTAAGACCTGGATTCTAATCTGACCTCATACACTTACTAGTTATGTGACTCAGGGCAAGTCATTCAACTTCTCAGCCTATTTACACATCTATTTTCTTATCATCTACTTCACAGGATTGTTGTTTTTAGGATAAAATTATATAACGGAAGTAAAATGCTTTGAAAACCTTAAATGACTTTATAAAGGCTTTTTTGTTTATTAGTAACTAGTGATTAATTTGTTATTAATATACTTTTTGGTTAGTTTTAGTTTATAAAAAGAGGGACTCGACTTTTTCTTGGTCTCGCAGGGTAGAATTTCAGGATTTCACATTTGGAAAGGACCTATTGAATATCTATTCCAACTTCTACTCAATAAATAATCTTTCTGCTACAAACTCCCTGACAAGTGGTCATCCAGCTTTTGCCTGAAGACATCCGTGGACAGATAGACCACTACCATTCACGGAAACCCATTCTGCTTTTGTGTTATTCTAGTATTGGGAAGTCTTATTTGATTATCAAGTGTAAAGTTTCCCTCTCTGCAGCTTCTACCCATCACCCTCTGGGGCTAAGATGATCAAAGCTAAGCCTCTTCCACATTACAGCCCTCCAAGTACTCGAAAACAGCTCTCCCATCCTTTCTAAGTCTTCTCTCCATTCTAAACATCCCAATCGCTGTAGTTTTCATTTGGCATGAACTTGAAGTTCTTTATCATTCTTGTTGTCCACCTTTGAATAGCCTACTTGCCAATGCCCTCCAAAACTCCCATTAATCATTGTTGTCATCATCGTCATCATCATAATCGCTAACATATATGTGTGTGTGTATATATACATATAATATACATACATATATAATAGACATATGTTGATAGATAATTCTTTAAGGAGCTATCTGAAAATTCTGAAAAGTGTTTTATATGTTATCTTATTTGATTCCCACAACTGAGGCTAGTGAGGTTAAAGGACTTAGCCAGAGACACATAGCTAAATGAGAGTTTGAGGCAGGATTTGAAAAGTCCAGAACTGTACATACTGTGCCAACTTGCTTCCAACAAGGAATGACTACAGTGCTCCAGATGTGGTCAGACCAGGGCAGATGATGGTGCAGAAATGACCTCCTTATTCCTGTAAGCTATTCTGATCTCTTTTATTGCCATCTGATATCATCTTAGCTTTTTTTGGCTGCCATATTACATTTGGTACTTTAGGCTTGTGATCTACTGTGACCTCCAGATCTTCCTCAGACAAACTACTGCCTAACCATGCCTCATCAATCTTGTACTTTGTTGTGTAGTTTCCCCCATTAGATTGTAACCTTCTTGAGGGATTGTCTTTTGCCTCTTTTTGTATCCCCAGTGCTGAGCATGGTGCCTGGAATGGAGTAAGCACTCAATAAATGTTTATTGATTGATTGTACTTGGCAGTCATTTTTACCTGTTACAAAAAAGGGGTTTCTTTCTTGCACCACCTCCTTGCATGTGAGTTATCTTATCCATTACTTGGATAAGATAAGAGTCAATAACACTATTCCTTTCAGTGAAATGGACAATGACTAGGTCTTACCATCTGCCCTCCACCGCCTCTTAAAGTTTTCTAGGATTCACCATCTGCCCTGAGTGTATGCCCTGCTGTTCTCTGGTACTGTCCTCTGACTTCTTTATGTCACTTAAGTAGCCCTGGGCCTTGCTATGCACCCTGCTGCAGCATCCTTGACTTCCTTTCTGTCAACCCTGTAGATGAACTTTCTTTTATGTGTTGCTTCTCCCAATTAGAATTATGATCCCAATTATGATCTCCTTAAGAGTAGGGATGGTTTCAATTTTTCTAATTGTATCCCCAGGAGACAGAATGGTGCTTGGCATATAGTAAGTGCTTAATGAATGCTGTTTTTCTTTCCTCTCTCTTCCCTCTCTCCTCTCTTCTTCTCTGTCCTCTCCATTTCTTTTATTCTGTCAAATGGAAATAAAGGTCAAAAGGTATTTTCCTTTAGCCTTCCTCGAAACTTCCTCATCTTTAAATGTCCACTAACCATCTCTTTAATAAATAACCATTCATTCTAGAAGCTTGCCAGCAAAAGCAACTCAGGCTAATTGGCCTATGGTTTGAAGAATTTATTCTCTTCTGCTTTTGGTGTATTGAGACATTTACCTCTTTCCGTTCTTTTTGGCAGACCTGGCAGCAGTGAATTGGGGTTACAAAGTATAAAAATTAGATTCATTGTATAAGAAACATCCTAACAATCAGAGATGTCCAAAACGAAAATGGGCTTTTTTAAGTGGTAGAGGGATATGCCTCAATGGAGGTCTTCAAGCAGGGGAGAGGTGATGATTTGTTAAAGAGAGAGGATTCTAATTCAGGTACAGACTGGATTAGATTGGGGTCATTTTGGTTCTGACATTCTTTTAATTTTGTGTAGTCTGAATTCTATGGAAGGATTTCAAAAAAGAACAGTTTTCCTTATTACCATCTTGGAAGGACAGTTTCAAGATTTAATTCCCTAGCTATTGCTAAATATAAGAGGGTGAATAGAATATGTATAGGGAATCAATACTTTTTCTCCCACAGTCTGGAAATGGTATTTTTCAAACTCAAACAGAATTCTCTCTTGAATGTCTTTTTAATCATTTGTGTTATATTTCTTGAATATTTAAGAAGTATCAGGTGGCTTTGTTATTATGTGGGTCAGGTCACACTTTGATGCAAATATTCCTTGGTTTTCTCTGTTTTTTTTTTTTTGTCTTCACTGAAATGGCAAATATGAACCA